>NW_028279728.1:0-120834 GCF_059751315.1 Micrasema longulum
TCCTAGCTAAAGTTGTATAGTTTGGGAGATACGTCCATTTTTATACTTTATTGAGATTTTTCCAAAATTTGACCTTCAAGCTTTCAGAACTTTAAGGTTTTTTCATCATTATTTTTTTTTTCAATCATTTTTTTACATTAACGGCATAAATTGCCTTAAGCATATATTGAACATAAGTATGAAAAATCACATATTTAAATACAGAACAAAAAATGATAAAATTACATGACAATAGTAACAAGTAGCATAAGCAACCAAAAATGTTAAAGAAATAAATACATAAATATGAAAAAGCAAAAAAAATAAATCATTAAATATACTACTGCTTGACAAAATTATGACAGGAATGGTTGACTGTACAGAGCTGCTTGGTTTAATAACAATACATGTGCCAGCCAGGATTTGTAGACGGTACTACCTGTTTCATGTTCCAATAAGTAAAACATCGTATGTTGAAAAATGCTTTTTTTCGTAGGACTTTTTCAGTGTACAATACAAAATTTAAAAATAATAGATTACACAAACATCACTCTGTCAGATTTAAAATTTACACTAAAAATTCATTGTGTAACTTAGTAGAAATTATAATAATAAATATGTACATCTCCCTTCCCCTCCTTATCCTCTCTTCAAGCATTCTTGTCCTAATCCCACCCAATTTACAGTAACTTAATGTTCTTAAAAAGAATATAAAAAAAATATTTGATTATTGAGTAAATGAAAATAACATTTTTATATGTATACATTGTATGTATTTATTTGATATGTAATATATTTTCTTTACTAACTTTGTATACTATGTGGAAATCTGTTATTAGTTCTGAGTTTATACACTATATCTGTTTGTTTATTATAAATATGTATGTAGAACTGTTGATTTCCCAAATAAAATAAAATACATAAATAAAATAAAGAAAAGTGAAAGAATTATATTGCGAGAGAAAAAAGAAATCAGACTCGTTTTATAACTTTCAAGTCCAGAACCAACTATATCAGCCTTGTCCTCATTCTGATTATCATAGCTGTGGAGTCTGGGGATAGGCGAGTATTATAGATATTTTACTATTTTTTTTATTATTTGTTGGTAGTCATAAACATTTTGAAATTGAAATAATGGCTTAAGAGAATTGAAAGAATATAGATGTTTAAATATGGGCAAATAATGTATATTATATTCATTAACTTTAACGTTACTCTTTATTTTTTAAGTGATAAAAATGTTATTTTGTAATCAGTGCTAGTTTTCTTTTCGCTTTTATTCATAATTAAAAATTCAATTCATTAATATAGACCATCGATCGATTTAGACTTCCCTATTCCATCGATATCGAGTCTCGAATTCGCGATGTGGCACAACACTAGACCAGTAACTGCATAATATATTACTAACCGACGCTAGTGCTTTGTGCCTAATATCGGAACTACCATTGAACAACTGCATTATCTGTTTCAACTAGCATATAACAATATAATCTGTGGTTTGTATGGCCCCATAATTTATTATAACCGAATAATGTATCTATTACTGCCATCTACCGAGATAATGGTCTTACTCTCAGGACAAATTGCTGTCATATTAAAATATTTTATTTTCCCATATAAGTACCTAAATATAAACAAGTGTAAATACCATCAAATCATTCGAGGAAGGGATTCTTGTATTTTAATTTTATTTACTTAATTGTTTTTATGTACAATAATTTATTTACCAAATAACTTAAAAGGATAAATTTATTGAAAAAATAATTAATATTTAAAATACAGATTTCTAAAAAGAAATTACAGATATCAAATATACCGTAGGGTATCATATTATATTTATAATATTTTGTAAATGTTATCAACTATCAAATATCTAAATTTAGTAAATGGGGTCTAGAATTTCAACCGTCCATGCGCTCAGTAGCTGTAAGATTTGTTGCTACCTTACTTATATTATTATTAATTTGCTTTTTATTTCGTTTTTAAAATATCACTTAAACTTTTAACTTCACTGTTAAATAAAAAAAATAAAAAAATCGTAAATAGGGGCTAGATTTCTTACTGTCCATGCGCTATGTAGCTGCAAGACGTGCTGTTATCTAGCTCCTATATATCATAATTGTTATATATCATAATTGGAGACGAGGAACTAGAATCCCAACAGCCCATGCGCTCTGTAGCTGCAAGACGTGATGGGATATTTATTTATTATACAGCGCCTTTGAGGTGATTTTCACAAAAATGGCGCTATTTAAATTATCCAAACATATATATACCTACCTCCCTACCTCCGTCACTCCTACCTCAGTCTCACAAATAACTATTGAAGTTATGACGAACAAATTACAGTCACTGTCACTTTCTAAATCTGATTATTAGGAATCTGTAATCACTATCACTCGCTGTCAATGTAATAAAATTCCCAATTTCGACATCCAGCAGTGCAAGTATTCATCTTTTCATTTTCCACGTGCTTTAACTGAATACGTCAATCTTCGGGTGTAGCTCTATCTAACCACTAAAAACAGATCTTACTAGAAAATATATGTAAGCTCATAAATATACATATTTGTGTTCCAGATGAAAACAATGTCACCGGTGACCCTACGTGGAACTATGGAGAGGGAGCGAGCCGGAAGGGTGGAGACGCATTGTCAATGGAATGGCTGGGGAAAATACCAACGATCGCAACCCTCAGAACTGAGAAACGACAGAGAAGAAAATATTTATAAAAAAAAGTATAAGCATCGAGCATCTTTTCTGATGAGTCTGTCTTTTGGTTGGCTGGAAGATATTAATTTAAATGTTTTAAATTATGTAAAGTTGTAGATAAAAATGATGTTTTATAAGAACATATTCAAACCGTAATAAAAATAAATGTATTTAAAAAAAAATGCAAACGTAGAATTGAAATGGACCTTGTATGCATTTTCAAAATACTTAACTTATATACTTTTTATATTCCCAACCATATCACCAGAAATCAAAATCTGCTATTTTTTAAATTTTCTAAGAGCAACTTTTATTTTTATTTTATTTATTTATTTATGGTTTAAAGAGTGCTTACAAATAAAAATAATAAAAAATCGAGTGTGATATATTAATATACTTGTACTATACAAACCTATTAAAAATTACTTGAAATACATACATATTTCAAAGTAATTACACAATAACAAAATACATTAATAATTCTAAATATAACTATATATCAATATATAAATTATGCCCCAATGTACAGAATAAGTAAATTAGTCAATTCGTCCCATGACTTGAAATTCTTTGGGATAGATCTTCCGGCTTTTCGTACATGTCTTCGCCACTAAAACAGTGTGGGATGAAGATGGATTGGCATGGTTTAGCTCGAAGTCTTATATGTTTTAGTTTTTATGAATATATTGTATACCATTATTGTATTGCCCTTGTTTGTCTTTACTTCATAACTTTATGTTCTTTTTGTTCAGTTTCTTTTTTTTTATGTTTCTTCATGTAACTATTGTAATTGGCTTAGGCCGTATATTCAATAAATAAATAAAGACTCAACATATAAACATAACATATGAAAAGGCAGAATGACGAATGTTATATAGTTTGTAAAGTAATCTCTTTAACTAGCAAATGACAGGTCATGATTCATCTTCATGCCTGGTTAGACTTTCATATTGACTTATCGAAAAGGTTATCCACCTGGGTTAAAATATCTCTCACTCTCGACACAACCCTTATGGGATTATATTGTGTTCATATTCAATATTCAGATTATTTGTGACAATCACGGGCATTGCTTATTTGACGATTGTATTGTTATCGACTAGTAAACTCAGCGACTTACACGCAACTTAATAAAAACATTTATTGCGAAGAACCGAGCCGTTTACTTTTGCAAATATTTGTTTTGATCCTACGCTCATGCGTTGGTGTTGATATTTCACAGCGATCCGCGATGGTTCTACAAGTTTAGTGTTTACCGTTACATAATATTGAAATGGGAAGTTGAAAATGGAAACATTACAAGTTGGGCTACCAGCTAACAGCTAACAGCTGCTGTCTACTGTATATTGTGCTGGAGGGCACGAAGTAAGAGTGTATTTTCCAAGTGTCCCGAGCTTACTTAAACCGACAACGTTGTTTGGAACACTAATATTGACTTGAACGCTCAGGTAAGTAAACTGAGCGTTAGCCCTTACCTACAATAACTTGATCATACTCAAGAAATGAGTAGAAAACATTGTTTTGCTGTTTAACAAATAAACGACATCGAATTTGAACCCGGCTGTGATCTGCTATTGATATATTTGAGTATATACTCGTTTATAGATTAAATAAACGCAAACGAAAGTTTAATATCAATTGAACACAGTTTTGCAGAAAACTTTTGCAGAAAACAATTTGGAAAAAATTAAATGTAGGTGTTATCGAGTGCAGAAAAATCCATTCTTATCAGTCTAGCAGCAGTCTCGTACAATGGTCTCTTCCCTTAGACAAAACCCAAACTTTTATACTTTTACATTATTAAGTATACTTACAAAACTTTCCTGCATAATGCTTTTAGGTAATCACAGAAATAGGTTCAGTTTTCTTAAATAAATCCATTGACCTATTAATACACATGAGTCTTCAAACTCAGCCGGTAGAGACGGTACAGTTCGTTAATTCGCTTAAGTGACGTCAAATTGAGAATCACATACTTGCTTTTCTACTATTAGTGTTTCTTAAAATATATCAATCTAAAACTTTGCAAGCAACTTGCCAAGACATATGTATGGAGCATATTGATGTACGGTTGTGAGACACGGTGCCTTACCGAAAGAGATAAAAAAAGACTAGAGGCCTTAAAGATGTGGTGCTACAGAAAAATATTAGGAATTTGCTAATCAAAACCATCTCAGAGAGGTGAGCCCGATGGATCGGCCACATTATGCGCCATAAGGGTCTCCTGCATCATAGAGGGAATGGATGAGGGGACAAATTATAGAGGGCGCCCCCAACGGGAATATTTGGAGCAAGTGTGCGAAGATTTTAACTGCGCCTCATATGTCGAGCTGAAGAGGGCTGCAGAAAACAGAGACCAATGGAAGACGAGATGCAGGACTTTGCTGCAAACCAATCCCCAGGATTGAGACTGCAAAGAAAAATAATAATATTAAAGTATTACGGGTGTAAATAAATCGCTACCTACAACTGATAAAGAACAGCTGACAGCCGCCGTATTACCTACTACGAAGAAAGATGACGCGTGTAAATACGGAAATGATAACTAATTTAGGCGAACATATTTCAGCCCTAAGTGAAGAGAAAAATGAAAAATAAGTTTTTGATTAAGATCAGGGAACAAAATAAAATCATACATTTGCTACTACCAAATCATCGGTCTGTACAAAATGCCTCGCTTTCGTATGTAGATTGCCGCAAATATAGTAAACACCCCGAGACATACTATTGTGACTTCAGGGCCTCAATAATTATGAATGCCATCTTCATATGTACATCGAGACGGTACGAGACAGATAGTACTTCTTTACTATCTGTATCTACCTCAGTATGTTCTACCCTATTGTCACCTCGACATCATATGATCGAAATCAACCAATGAAATTGGTCCTCGTTTATTTAAAATAGTTCTCAATTTTATTTTAAATAGGCTTCTGTGATAAAAAGTGCCTACTTCAAAGCGATTATAAACAACAATAAATCCAATTCAAGCATAAAATGCTCGCTTGCACATGATTTTATATGACTTTTGACAATTGCCAAGACGGTATACGAACAATTGTCTGTATTTATCGACTAAGCGATTACAAGGTCGGCTCTCAACACATACACTCAGAAATGTAGTAAAACAGATGGAAAAATACTGAATTTGTTTTTTACAGTGGGAACATTTTACGATTAGATGCTCTTGTATATTAATAGGGCAGCGTCTTGCCAGTCTACCCACTGCATCTAGTCGCTCGTTTTTAAAACTGTTAGTTGTGTTAGAATTTAATTCGACTAGAAAATTCACTTATTTCTCTCTCATATTTTTATTAGGCTTTTAAGAAGAAAAGAGGCAACCTCAGAACGATAAAAAATAAAAAAAACGCAATTAAAAGAAAGATTGCTCGCTGAAACAAAATTTTGACACTTTTAATGCTTAGATAAACGTATCGAGAGGTTTTAGACCGGTCGGTACAAACCGATGTACTTACAAAACTTGATGGTGGGGGTTCGGTAGTGTATCTTCATAATCGCTCGAGAGAAATCATGTTCAACTATACCGCCATGGTGAAGGTTTGGCGTCCTTATCTTCCCATCCTAATCGAGGCCCTGTTCTAGCAAACAGAAATGTCTTTGAACCAAGTTCGTTTTGCCTTTTGGGAGAAATGGCAAAGTTCATAGGTATCTAAAGAATTCCGTGTTAGTGTATTCTGATGTTATTTTTGGTTATAGATGCCTCGAAACAAAATGAAATAATTTCAATGGACTGATCGTATAAAACTATTTTACACCACTATTTTTCTAAAAGAAGTAGTAAAATAGTGGTGTAAAAATTGCGAACAAACGTGTCCGCATCTTGTTAACAAGAAATTTTCCAAATAGATATTTCTAAATACTATTACTTCGATACGCACGTCAGCTGCTTTCGTATGATGTACGCATATTTCCCGTGGGTGAGTCGATATGTTAGCGAATTCGCTGAATTTATTCCAGTCATGTATCTAATATTTCTAAATGAGTTGTGTATCTTACAGATTGAACAGTTTTACAGGAGAGCAAGTTGGGAAGCCTGCAAGTTTAGCATACGCGAGTGAGGGAGTAACGTGCTCGGTGCCCGCTGCCCGCTGCCCGCTGTCCGGTGCCGGCCGATCCTCCTACACAAAGTAAGTAGTAAAGTTGCGAGCTAGATTGACCGTTCCGGATCACTTTCCGAAGCGACCGAAAGTAATATACCGGAATATCGGCCATATAATATTGCGAAAGGCCTACCAGTAATAAGATGACCAAAAGTTACCCCCTTTGATGTTGATTGGAGCGTAACGAGATATGTATATACGTACACTAGCCCACCCCCATTCATTAAAGTCCAAGCGGGGGAGTACGGACTGAAAAGAGACCAATATAAATGGTAATCACGTTGTAGTTAAGTCAAAGTACTTTCATCAACAGTGACCGCGGGGGTACGAGGCGCGGCGCCGGAGCTAACACTGTGGTCTCCGGGCCAGGGGCAAGAGTACTCTGAGCTAGAGTGTGAGCTATGTGGCGGTAACACCCCTCACCCTTCACGCCATCTTCCTCGATCAAGTATCCCAATATAAAACAATTAAGAAAACTGCAACGGTGTTCGTAATATGGCATTATACTGCATTTAAATAGATAAATCTCTTTTAACTTATTTGTTTATTTTTCCATACTAGGTATTTACATCGATTTTTTTTTTGCATTTCATTTATTTTATTTATTTACACTCTTTATCAAAATACAATTTTACGTTCACTTTGACCAGCTAACAAGGGTACATACCTCGTTCCAAGTTGGCAATTACATTTTAATATATTGTAATAGTTAACAAATTAATAGAGAGCACAGACAAATAAAATATAAACTTATTCGTATACACATTTTGATACATATACATACACAAATACACATATACACACATATACACACATATGTACACACATACATACACCCATGCGCATACACTTACATACATTCATAAAAACAAAAACAATTTATTTATGCGAAACTTCATGGTTGCCATCTATAAATGTATTTTTTTTAATTATTCCTTATTTTTATATTTTATTTTCGACATCCAGTAAGAATCTCCAATCCGTGGCATGCATCAACTTTTCTGACTCCCTACGACTAATGTCATGAAAGAGCGATGTCAACACCTTCTTATTTATTTATCAAAAGCATTCAAAAACCAACATTTAAATTATTAAGTCCCACTGAACTGCATTAAATGCAGTTCGTCAGCAGGTGCTTATAGTTAAGTTCTAAAATATATACATAATATTATCTCTTAAATTCTATAAACATATAAAAACTCTTATTACTTTGGAAGAAAAGAAAAATATGAACATCGAAAATAAAAAAAATTCCAAATAAAAAGAAAAACACAAAAAAACTTTAATAAAAAAAAACAGGTTCCAAAAGCCAGATTCTCAGCAGACGTCTTTCTCTTGAGCCAGATAAGTGTTTTTGATTTTCGATTTTTCATGGGAGCATATTATACATTTTTAGTATATTGTACTCTAGTGTTCTTTTCCCAAAATTACAAAAATACACTTAAAAAAATACATCTTAAAATTAAGCTAACATAAGTTGGAAAAAATGCCCACATAGACTTTTGCGTCTAAGCGTGGGCCATTTCTATTTTAATGATTTATAAGTTTATAGCATATATGTAAATCAAGGGGATTCTGCAAAAAAAGCACTAAGTCAAAATTACTACTTCTAAGATAAATTGAAGTTTAAAGTTTGTAACGAAATAACTTTTTCTTTTATAATTAACATGACTAAGCCAACTTTAAAAAATGGTAAATGGATCTATTTAGTACATTTTATTCAATAGTTTAATAAGTAATATCTGAACTTTCAGCACATTTTTTCAAAATAATAGTGGATTGACATGACTTACTGCATTTTCGCTGATACATGATAAAAGAATGAAGAATTTTTTCGAAGTCACATATTACCTACTATAGTAAAAAAAAAAAAACAATTTATATCATTTCGTCATTTGAATTTTAACAAAAAGGTTTCTAACTTTTTACTAAGCTCTTTATTGTACCATTTTTAATACAATTTACAAGTTTTAAGCAAATATATTATTTTCATACTTACGCACCCATACACACGCACCCTCTCCCTCATTCATTCCCACACGCACATGTATCCTCTCTCTCATTCATTCACGCATACACACATTCACATACACATGAATACAAACGTCACACAAATACAATTACTAAACTTCTTTTCTTATATATTATGTGTCATTATATTTACAGTGGATTTTTTCAATTGGCTTTAGTATTGTTAAGATTTTCCTAATTATTTTATTTATGTAATAGCTGTAAAAATCCCAAATAAAATAAAATAAATAAATAGTCACTTTGTGAGAAATGTTTTTTTTTCTTTAATTAAAAAAGTTTGATCATTTTATCTAATGTACAGTGCCTATTACAGTAGGTAAAATAATAATAAATTAGTAAAAAGAGAAAAGAAAGAAAACAATAATTTCCACGTTTGCCCCTGAGTGAAGCATGTGGACATCTCCAAGATATCATGTCGCCGACCAACAATCTCACCTTTTTTCAAGTCAACACTGCTCCATAAGCTTCGCTGAATACATCCGAATTATTGTTATTGATGGCCCACCAGTACGGCGTCCCTTGTCCCTTGGTGCTTTTTCCCTGGACGGATTTATGTAAAGGACTTAGTGCGTTTTTGCAGATTGTGGAGTATTTTTTTAACTGTATAACCCCATTATTAAGTCAAAACAGCAAAATGTTGGCTTAGTGCTTTTTCGCAGAATACCCACGAAACGTACATAACCATGAAAAAATTTTAATATATGCTGATAGTACAAAAACAAGATTTATTTGCAATATGTATTTCATTTTAATTTTAATTTTTAAAAATTTAAAGAAGGTGTCTCTCTATTCCTTCCATGCTAATCCAAGACCTTAAACCTACTTTAAAACGGCATCAGTGATTTAATGTTTTGTAATTCCTTAGGTAGAAAATTGAAGGATCTTGGACCATCATCAACTCTTAAGAGACTGTTGTAAATAATCTATTTGCGCGCGGTGATGTAACATCGTGTAACCACAAGCAAAAGACGGAGTATTTTAAAACGCTGACATTTGAAAAAAAAACATAGAGATATACAGTTTAATAATACCTTTCCATAACTTATTAAAATAAATATATATTCGTACTTAACCCTGTTGAAGCAACGAAAAATAATCATAAATTCGCCGCTCATACTTCACGCGTGAGTCTCCCATCACTGTCAACAACCGACTGAATTTCTTTCACTCAACACCGGCTATGGCGGCTACAGAATAGCGTCTCTGTCTCCCTTGTTATGTATAATATCTTCGGGCTTTCTCTAATACAGAGGTATTGCTGTATTTGCGGACATCATTCTTCGGGTAGCAAGGTTAAGTGCTTTTTGTATTAAAATCCAGCACAGTTATTCAAATTTTACTTTCCAAATCCGGTTTGAAAATGTCCATTTGAATAACATTAAAAACACAACTTCATCATTTAAAAGAATAAAAGAGACATTTATTTATTTATTTTACATAAACGGCGTAAATTGCCAAGTATATCAAGTCTTGTATCGTATGTCGACTAGTGTGACACACAGCCACCCAACAAAAAGACCTCCATCACAACTGTTGCGCTTGCTCTAATGTAACGCTTCGCCATCAAACCAAAACAGCGCAAAGTTTCGACTATAAATAAAGATTATTAACACCATTGATAAAACTAATATGTACATAATATACTAGGTACGGTAAAAATTACCCCTTTTTTTTGCTTCACAACATGCCAGGAGGTCCAATAACATTGGTGAAATACATCACAGAACAGCCAGGCTTGAGAAAAATCACGTTTAATTTTGGTGTTTTCACCAGGAATCGAACCCGGAACCTTCCGTGTGTGAGTCAAGCGTCTTAACCAGTACACCACGGAGCCCGTTATTTATGTTTTCACCAACTACGTTGTTGGTCTACGGCGCCTACGCTTAAAGTACCTTACAATGTATTAAAATAATGGTGAAATATTCACGCCATTTTTTATTGACAAAACCAATTTAGATATTATTTTGTTTCTATCGTTATATAATTGTATAATATATAATTCGATGCGACATTTTTTCTTTTATTATTATTGTTTATTAGACAAGTACCTACACGTTACTTTTTATACAATGAAACTTTTTAATTAAAAGTTTATACCAGTAATGTAAAAGCCCTCTGGGCGTATATAGATAATAAACAAATAAATAAATATTATAAATGCGGAAGTGTGTTTGTTTGTTTGTGTTTCCTTCACGTCGCAGCAAGGCAACAGATCAACGTGTTTTTCTGCATAGGGGTTTCCGGAGAGACAACAAGTGTCACAAGATACTTTTCGTTCGAATTTCAGATGAACGAAAACTCATGTTTTTAAGGTAGGCATAGGAAAAACATCTTAAGTGGCATGTACGAGTACGTATGGTTGAATTTGAAATCGGTTCGTCGAAATCCAATAATCTTGTATCGGGAAATTTAATATCAAAACTGCCACTGTAATGTGGAGTTCAAAAACAGTGCGTTTATCTACGTCAAATAATAGTCTGATCTGTGATTTATGTCAACAACATAATAATTGAGGTCGGTATGCTGAATTCAATAAGCCTGAAAGCTTTTCACTGAAATATGCATTTATTATTGATTTAAGACCAAAAACAAATAATGGACATCGTTATCTCTATTTGATATTGGATAAACATCAACACGACAATGAAATATTATTCTGTCTACTTATATTACTGAGGACATGATCATTAAAGTCCGTAGGACTGATTTTATTTGGCCAATAAGACATATTGATTAAAGCTCGTAGGGCGGATAAACGAAGTCTGAAGTACGGAATTTATTAATATTATTTTAATTTAGAGATTTTTCACTATTTAATTTTAATCCTAGTAATAAATTATGCGTAGAGAGTGGACTCCTTAGTTTTAGAAAGTAATATGTGTATCAGTGACTGGAATATGTTTACTTGAATAGGGAATTGTTAAGTAATAATTTTAATCGTATTAGTAATAGATCCGATAGTGTACTGTCAGTTCCAGGATGCAGAACTAAGTTCGCACACAGGCACTCCTTACATTTTGGTCCAAAATCCTTCAATCTTCTAACCAACGAACTACAAAACATTAAATCACTAGTACAGTTTAAAGTAGGTTTGAGGTCTTGGATAGGCATGGAAGGAGCAGATAGACACATTCTTTAAAAAATATAAAAAATAATTAAAATTAAAAATAAATGCATACTGTAAATAAATCATATTTTTATAATTTCAGCCAATGTTAATTTGGTTTTTCTTTTATTTTTCTTTTCTTTTCATGGTCATGTCATACCATTTATATGTGCTATAAACTATTTAATAATTAAAAAAGGAATGGCCCACGCTCAGACGCTGTAGTCTTTGTGGGCATTTTTTCCAATTCATGTTATAGCTTAATTTTAAGATGTATTTTTCTAAAGTGAATTTTCGTAATTATATTTCTATGTAAATAATATATGTATGGAAAAATAAACAAGTAATAAAAAATCGCTTTGCAAACGGATGTTTTGCAATGATCGGGTTGTGGTCCCGTGGCTAGTGTTGCGGACTCACGGATCAGAGGTCCGACGGTCGAATCCCACTCAACCCCATTTTTATTTTTATTTTCTAACAATGAGTTATTTACAACTCGTTGAAAACGGCCACCATAATTAAATAAAAGAAATATTGTTTATTTGGTTATTAATTATTGTTTTCTTATTATGAATCGCTTTTTTAATTTCTAAGATTCAAAAATAATGATATCAGATTACCACCCGTTTAAGAAAAAAAACACTTGATTTATTGGGTCCACGTGTAGTATTTAGTGAACATGATAGAAATAAAATAAAAAGGAATCAATTCATTAGTTACGTAAACCTTGACAAAGAAGCTTGTTTGCTTTGAAACCGGTCGGAGAAAAATAAAAATTAGTGGTTAAAAACAAAGTTGTTTTATTTATTTTATTTAAAGATATATATATATATTTATTAAAGGCAATCCATCCTAACGTTAAAGGGGTGCCTATAAATCATCAACAATCGGTTTTAATTTTCATGAATTTACTGTCACAAAAAAATAGTCTAGATTTTTGATAAACCAACAGTAAAGTTTTTTTTATTAGGAAATAGATAACTTTATTTTTTGAGTTTTTGTAAACACAAATAAGTGGGTATTTTTAAGCAACACTGTATTTTTTTCTGCAAAACAAATAATGTTTAGTTTTATTTTTCTTATTTTTCTTAGTACCTACTGAATGTTTTCTTATTTTTTATAACCTCTTATATTTCGAGGAGTTACAGTTAAAAAAATAAAAAGAATTTTCGTTTGGAAATAGTAAATTAGCGTAATTAACCTCGTAATAAAGAACGAAAAATTTGATTTCGATATTGTAATAACTCAATTTCATAATATTTAGAGTTGCCGTAGTTTATACCTCTCACACCCTTGTTCAAGGTCAAGTTTTGGACAAATAATGAATACTTAAGGAACAAAAAAGAATCTGTACAATAATTAATATGGAAACTACACCAAACATACATATTTCATGTTTTAAATACACCCTTTTTACTAGGTTGTCAAATTTTATCAGGTAAGTTGTTTCAGAAACGTTACAGTAATAATAATTTCTCTTTTCAACTTTCGGTGTTCAAATGGAGTAAAAATCATAATTTCTCTCTTTTTATTATAATGATAATATTTCGTTTTGCAAATACCGATTCTACACACACAAACATAAGAAAGTTAAAAAAATTATTCATTTGTAAATCGAAAAAACAGATTTTTAAAACGACTGCGTCTACGAAAATTGGTTTGCGGTTAGCTATTCTTTTTGTTATTTTTTTCATTCTGATTTCTTATAAATCATTTTCGTAAATGTAAAGATTTATGCAACTTAAATTTGTATGGGCTAACAACGTTTCGTTTTACCTTAATTTTATCTTGCTTAGTATCACGAACATACATACATAAACATTTCATCATGATCGTGAAACAACTATGATGAGACAACTATGTCTTTTGTATGCTGACGATGCTGTACTCCTTGCTAACAACAAAGAGGAACTGCAATTCTTGGTAACAAAGGTCTACGATGTATGCAAGAGAAGCGATTTGCTGATGAATGTCGATAAATCGAATGTGATGGTTTTTGAAAGAAATGAAAGTATGACTAAATGTGAAATCACTGTGAATGGAGTTATACTAAAACAAGTAGAGGAATTTGTGTATCTGGGAAGTATTTTCACTAGGGATGGAATGACTGAGAAAGATATTGAAAGGAGGGTGAGTGCCGGGAACAGAGTGAACGGTGCACTTAAATCGACCTTGGCAAATAAATGGCTGTCACAAGAGGCAAAATTGGCAGTTCACAACGGAGTCCTGGTCCCATCCCTGATGTATGGGAGCGAAGTATGGACTTGGAAAAACAGGGATGAAAGTAGGCTGAATGCTGTCGAAATGCGATCTATCAGGCGAATGTGTGGTAAAACTATGTACGATAGATGCACAAATGTTGAGATCCGTACATTATGTAGGGCTGAGACAAGCATTATCGACAAAATCAAGAAAGGAGCTCTGCGCTGGTTTGGACATGTAGAACGAATGGACAGCGAGAGAATGGCTAAGAATGTTTACAATGCGAATGTTGATGGATGCAGAAATACAGGAAGACCGAGAAAGACATGACATGACCAAATCCAACAAATACTTAAAGATGGACATGTCAAAAGTCGGAATAATCGGCGCGCGTGCATGAGAAGATGTATGAATGTAGAGGAAGCGAGATATGTATGCAAAGATAGAGTGTTGTGGCGTTCTATCCTCTCTGCCTACCCTTACGGGGAAACGGCGTGATGGTTTGTTTGTTTTGTGAAACAACTACGCGCGTGATTTTTATTTTTACGTAAGAGCAGTTTAATTTTTTAATTTTATTTGGACATCTTATGTCACAGCCTGATAAATACAAAAGTATTTAATTTGATAATTGGGTTAGCTATAAATAAAAAAAAAATACAGCCTGCAATATAGAGCCTTTATGTAACCTTTTCAAGATCAAATATAAAAGAATGCCACTGCCGCATTTTTCGCACATCCGTCGTTGTTCTACGATCACGACGATATGCTTAAAATAATGACAGCCTGTTAAATTCAATAAGAGCGGAGAGCAAACGTCCTTACGCAGCTAACCACATAAAAACACGAGGTGTTCAGCCAATGAAAATAGCCGAGATCAAGTGGGAATTCTTTTTAATGGGGGGGATTAAAAAAACATTCAGATAAAGCGGGCACTTAACAAAATATCTGATTTACTGAATTACTCGAGTATTCTAGCACTCATAGAAATTTTTTGTATCAATATACATAAATAATATGACCTATAGTGAAGGTCATTCTCAAAAAACCCTTGAGGTATTGCAACGGTAAGTTATAAGAGGTTGAAGTAAATTATCTGGTCCCAGTTGAGCGACATCGTAATGGTAGGTTATCACAACATTAATGATCAAATTTATAATATATAGAAGAATAATGAAGATAACCAAATAAAGTACCTACAAACAACTTACCATTCACCAGTTTCGCTCATTCGGCAAGAATATGAGAATTCTCCAAATAAGATTATGTTGTATAAATTTATTTTATGAACGGCATCAAAAGCGTTATATTTAAAAAACTTTACTTTAAAATGAAATAAATATGACTCGAGATCTGGATTATATGAAATAAACAACTCGTTATTGAAATACAAAATTTTAATAAAAGAGGCAATTCTCTACAAATGTAAAAAGATTAGTTAATGTAAAAAATCAGAATTCTGCCTAGCTGGTATGAATAAATGATTGACAATAAATTTATCTAAGAAGTAAATATTCGTAATAATAATAATAACTACTGAAATAGGTTCTTAATTGTTTTCTTCTCGCCGTAATATGGAATAATGTTGATTTTACGAAATGAAATCCGCAGATGGAATTTGATATGCGACGTCTTCGGTTGATATGCTTGAACTCATGATTGGCTCAGTCGATGAGTTCCCAGAAGATTGTTTGTCGACATCTGAATTCAGTAAATGATCGTCTGCTTCATTGCATTTGTTAATTTGTGTCTCATGATGTTGAAGAAAACTTAAAAATCTGACCCCGACTTTTCCAGGTATTTACGAATAAACTTCGTAATGATATATCATCCATTAGAATTATGAAGTAAAAACAGCATATTGTGAAATCTTTATCATAGGACAAAGTAGATAAATAGGTGTAGGAAAGTGAAAAAAGAGAGATAAAAGTGGAAGAAGGTAGAAAAAAAGGGAACCTATATAAAATACAATCTCATTTGAATATGATATCTATCTCTACAAGAATTGCGCTAATAAATTAAAAACAAATAGGCTTACGTTACGTTGAACATTCCCTTTCTTGAAGGACTACATTTTTGAAATGTGTGGTTGCCTGCCCTTCGAGTTCTTCCGCGACAGCTGGACTGCTCGTTCCGAGTTTTCTAATGGAAAAAAAATTATTTCTTGAGCACGGGCATCATATGGATGAGTTACTACCGCGGCCGTCAGATGGCGCTAAATCAGGCAACATAGAATTATATTCAGTACTAAAATGTCTTCAAAAACGGGGTACGTTGGATTTGTTTTTTTTTTACAACGTTACAGTATTCAACGGAAGATCTATTCGCTGAGTTAAAGATATTGGATGTAAGACAATTATTGTTTGTGAAGTGCCTACTACTTAAATTTTATGATAAATTTAGTGAGGTCAAAAGAACTCAACAAAATGTAAAAACTTGTTCAGCAACACAAATTAACTGTATTGTCCCATTTGTATCAACCGCCTTCGGTAAAAAGCAATACAATGTAATTGCTCCAAAAATATTCAATGATTTATTACCAAATATAAAAGACTCAAAATGTAAAACTAATTTAAAAATAAAAATAACTGCACATTTAAATAGTGTAGCGAGAGATTTAAAAAAAAAAAATATGTCAATCAAAAAAACGTAGTGCTTTAAATAATTGTGGTACACATATTATTTATATTTTTATGTATTTCATTGCTTTATATTTGTTTTATTATATATTATACTTTATTATTTATGTTTAAGCAACAAGTTTTCTTGGCACATATATACACTTTATATTTGTATAATAACGATTTTTAATTTCTTACATTTAATTAGCTAGGCATTTTTAGTTAAGTAGTTTTAGTTTTTCTTTTTTATGTTATTGTTTTATTAGTATAGGACTTCTTATCCTCTAAAGATAGAAAATCTCCATCTAAGAACAGGCTATGCCATGTTAGACCATAAACAGAGAACACTCTGTTTTCATTTTACATTAATTGGTTTTATATAGATTCCCTGTTTTTAAGTATGCATATTATTTTTTTGCAATAAATTTAAAAAATAAATAAAATACTCAATCCGGCGTGGTTAGCGCACCCCCGAAGCCTCGTTATGTTTTAAGGACACCTGAAAAATTCGACACTTCTAGTTGGCGGGCCTAGTGCCTACTCGGCAGAAGGGCCTTTAACAGTTACACATATTACATAACACTTGGGCACGTTGGCAAAAGTTGAGCTGGAAACGAGTTAAGGTAACTTTTCAAAAGGAAAAAAATGTTTGGCGTATTTCATCAGTTTTCGATTTAGGTAGGTGAGATTACATAATGTGGTGTTAATTGTTTAAAAATAAAAGTTTATTTAATTAAAATATTATAGTTACATTTTTAATATCTTCAATGAGTAGCAATTAGAAAAACAATATTTTGAGATCCAACTCCCTGGGGAGCTGTTAACTGTTTTCAGGCGTTGCCTATTATGTAGGTGAAATAATTCAATTAGATGAATCTCACCCGCATAAATAAAGGTTTCAGCTTTTAAAATGCCCCAGCATGCATCAATCTTACGGTATGTCACATGACGATCTTGCAATATCTGTTCACGCAAAGCATTGATTTTTTCTAGCACAACAGCCGATATTGGACGACCTTCACAAAATTTGTCCTGTAACGAAGCGCGATCACGATTGAATTCAGAAAACTTGCAAAACACGGTAACTCGAGATAGTGCTTCATTATCAAAAGTTACAACGCGTTAATCGTCACACTGTTGTTGGTTTATATCCACGTCGAAAGTCATAGAAAATCATTGCACGAATGTTCCATTTTTAAAAAAAAAAAATTTTTTGAAGTATCTGTAAACAACACAAATATCATTCGTATGACAAAACGTTCTGCTTACGTTTACCATTAAAAATAAAAAACTTTACGATAACAATGTCAGATTTGACGTATTCACACCGGTGTGGCCATATCTCAAAACTTAAGTAGCAACCCTCGTACTTAGATAAAAAATGTCCCATCACTACATTATTATTATTTCGGTTTTCGACTGATATTTCTAATACAGTATTGTATTTATATAGTGCAATTTTATGAAGGTAAAGTATTTTTTAATATTATCATTTAAATTCAGGATTAGTAATTAATTAGCTAAGTTTAGCTAAAATTATTTGCTGTTTACTTGTTTTATCGAAAAACTAACCAGAACGCAGTATAATAATAGCCCAGCTTTATGTTCTTTTTGTTCAGTTACTTGTACATATATAATGTTTATTCGTGCAACTGTTGTAATTGGCTTAGGCCGTTTATATAATAAATAAATAGCCTACCTGTTAAAATACTCTAAAAATGCAAATATAAAAATAAAAGTTCAATGGCGATGGTTCGTTAATTAGGTCGACCAGATTTCTTCATTACAAAGTGGCCAGAAATTGTAACTGAGTGTCTTGTCTTGTCTTTTTCATTGTCTTTTCAAACCACATCCGATCGACCGAATTTGGTCACTTGAGTTTTTCAATTAAAAGTAGAAGAGTTTATTAAAGGCATTGTGGAAAGAATTATTTTCGGCAGGGTTGTAGCTTGGGTATATGTTATTGAAGAGCAAAAGAGAGGATTACTACATTTGCACGGGTTGTTTATATTGTGTGAATCGGGTAAATTTCGTTCCACTACAGAAACATATGATGTTATATCTGCAGAACTACCAGATGTAGGGATCGATGGGTTGTGTAGAAATTTGAATGTGAAGATTTGAATTCAAAATCTGTATGCATGGTAAATGGAAAGTGTTCGAGAAATTTTCTTAAATCATTTAGAGATGAAATAGATTGTAATTTTACAAGATATCCATCAAACCATCGTAACAAATTATATTTAAATATATCCAAATGCTTCCATTTCACCTTTACTCGAAACATTTATATCATTCACCATCAAGATAACCTTGTTACCAGATATATTAATAATTTTCAAATAGTTCGGGACCTCGGTGTTCTTTTAAATAGTAAACTTGACTGCATCGAACATGTCAGGCATATTACAGGTGATACATTCAAAATTTAGTAGTCACTAAACTTTTTAAAGATATACTCGTAAATACATACGTTAAAATGTAGTATTACGCATTTTTTAGAAGTCGTGTTGTAATCTGGTCCCCATACTATGAGTCACAAATATAAAATAAAAAATGTCAAAAATAAATTATTAACATGTCTCATACATAAAAAATTACCAATTCGATAACTACAATAAAGCGAGAATACATTTTTAAATAAACTCCTTGGATAATAGACGAAAGATTGCTGACTCAATGTTTTTATTCAAGCTTTTTAACGTCATTACTGACTGTCCTAATTTACTTACTTTTATTCATTTTCGTTTACCCTTTAAACGTACCCATCACATCAAATTATTTAACTGTGCCAACATAAATACTAATGCAGCAAAAAATTCATTCATACATAGAATTTGCAACTTGTATTAGGTGGCGCAAAAGTCATCACCCTATCGGAAGATGCCATAACTTTTGCAATTGGAGGCAAATGTTTGTTCTGCTTTGACATTTGTGAAGTAAACAGATACAAAATACACGTCAACAAGACATAAATTGCTAAACTCTTCTAAGAACGCGGAAAAATTGTTTCGATTTTTTGCGGAATAATTCGTCATTGGTGTTGGCGCAGCGTGAATTTAAGCGCAGATTTCCCGGTCGTCCGACACCAACCGGATAAGCACTACGGCGTTTAGTCACTCGCCTAGAAGTGTATGTGACAACATGAGGTGTTGCCAGGTCTGGCCGGCCCTGGAGCAGCCTTTCTGCTAAGAATACCCCGGCTGTGGCTGAAGATGTCGCAGAGGATCCCGGAGTATCGACCAAACGATATGCCACGTAATTGGGCATCAATCGGCGGTTTTTAGAGAGAATTTTAGGATTGGAGAACATGTGGTTCCAACAGGATGGAACAACGGCGCATACTGCACGAGCCACAACCAATATTCTGAGGGCTGTATTTTTGTGTCGCTTTATCTCTCGTTTTAGTGATTTGCACTAGCCGGCAAGATCACCCGATTTAACCATTTCTGACTTTTTGTGGGGTTTCTTGACGTCAAGCGTCTATGTTTAGTCTCAGACTCTTAAAGTCCTCAAAGAGAATATCCGTCAAGAATGCGAGAACCTAGAGCCGGAAGTTCTGGAAAGAGTGAAGGAAAATGTCATAAATTGAGCCCGTATGGTCGTCAATTCTGACGGCAGCTCCATGACCGATATAATTTTTTCGACTTAATGAAAAAAAAGTTAGGATATCAAATAAACACAATCCAAAAGCAGAATCAAAAATTTTCATTTAAAAAAAAATACTGTCGAAGAACATCGGGTGACAACTTAAGCGCCACTTCGTATAATAACATTATTGGAGTCAATACGAGTGATAAATTATTAAACTTGAATAGTATTAAATTCAAAGGGGAAATCAGCGACAGCATGCAGGCATTGTCGTCGTGGGTGAGTAATTATGGGTAAATACAATGTTATTTTTTCATTTTTATTTCTATTTTAAATTTTCAAAGGTATCATTAAATTTTGTTTTCCAAATTCTGATCCTGTTTTTTTTTTTTTATTCATAAATTTATTGCGAAAAAATAATATACATACTAAATAAAACCAATTAATGTAAAATGAAAACAGAGTGTTCTCTGTTTATGATCTAACATGGCACAGCCTGTTCTAAGATGAAGATGTTCTATCTTTAGAGCATAAGTAGTCATAAACTAATAAAACAATAACATAAAAAAGAAAAACTAAAACTACTTAATTATAAATGCCTAGCTAATTAAATGTAAGAAATTAAAAATCATTATTATACAAATATAAAGCATATATATGTGCCAAGAATACATGTTACTTAAACATAAATAATATAGTATAATATATAATAAAACAAATATAAAGCAATGAAATACATAAAAATATAAATAATGTTGCTACACATCGATAGGGACGAGGTTGTCAATTTTTTAAAGTACGAAATTAGCAAAAATTTACAAATCTGCTTTCCTTCTATACTCTTTAACATTTATTTTCTTTTTATATATATTGATATTTTTTATGTTTTTCTTATTATGTATTTTTGTATAATTTAATTTAGTACGTACTATTATTTGGCATATGATTTATTGCTCCTATTCCTTATATTTCTTACTATAATTAAGTGAATTTCTAGAAAACATAACTCAATTATCATTTCAATTATGCTTTTATATATGTATATTCTTTTTCTGTTGATTTAAATCATGCTCTTATTTTGTGATGTTTTTTATTTATTTTTTATTTTATTTTTTTAATACTACTATATTTTACTATTATTTTGTTGATTTTAATGATACCACTATTTTGTATATTTGATTATGTGTGATTCTTAATTTGTATAATTTATATTTTAAAAATTATTTCTGATTATCTTTTTTGCATTGTATTCTTTGGAATTTGATTATTTATTACATCTACCTTTTTTCTAGATTGTGATTCTATGTCATTATAATTTGATCTAATTAATTTTACTGTGTATTTTTATTGTTATTTATTGTGGCTTGACACGGGCATAGCCTAAAAAGCCTTAATAAGTTTATAAATATTTAATTTTGTAATTTTGAATGAATAAATAAATAAATAAATGTGTGTAAAAATTATATAAAGTACTACGTTTTTTTATTTACATATATTTTTCAAAAAACACCCCTCTGTTGGTGAGACGACCGGAGTTTGACGTTTGCAAAAAGAATGCCATATAAAATAATATGTATTTTATGTTTTGGAATTCAACCATAAACAAGTACCTACTTAAATGCAATATTTTTTTAATGTCGCCAATTTTTAGTTTTGAAATTCAATCTCAAACGAGAACCTAGGTACCTACTTATTATTGAAAAGTATTTTTCCAAACTAATAGCAGGCAAGCCAACGTTCGGGCAGGACAACGACTGTCGGATCCGCTAGTATAAAAATAAAATAAATCATTTAGTATATGAAATGTTTAATTTTGTGTTTATATATTTAAAAAAAAAAATATTTATTCAAACAAATGCATATATACCTTTTATGTTTATGTAATGATTTTTAAAAAAATATTTTTTTGCTATTATTTAATTATGTCCACTTTCCATTATGTTGTATCAAAATATATAAAAATAAAACAAAACATTTTATTTAAGAAATGCTAATTTGATAAAAATTATCCGCCTATGATAAAACAAAACAACGATATCTTTAAATTGCTATTTTCTAAGGATTCTGCTCAGGTGGAAGGTAAAAAAATACTTACATTATTAACTTACTAACGTTAAATTTTACTAACCGAATATCGCATATTCATTCCAATCATAATTCACCATCTTAAGAACCAGACATCCATCAGAAGGGTATTTTACAAATAAACTTTTCTCTCACTGCCAAGTCTTAAACATTATATTATTATTTACTCGGTAAATTAAATTGTTTAAACCATTTTATTACGAAGCTACACATAAAATTAATTATTAAATCTGCTATCGCCCTCGGTTTAATTAATCGATGTCAGATTATATCGTGGAAAATATTTTGAAGAAAAACTGATAATGATTAATGCCGAGTGGTTTTGATAGGTTCCTTGGATAGATTTAATTTGTCGGATTTATTAACTTTAAAGTTACCTAACTTTTCCCTAAGAAATAACAACCGATTTTCAGGAGTATTTACCCGCATTCTCTCTTATTGTATTCAAATAGCTTAATTAATACAAAAATGCGCAATTCAAAAACAATTATAATCACAGAGAGTAAAGACGTCAATAGTGAAAATAATGCAGAATCTTTGCCTGATAAAATAAAAATAGTATAACTTTTACAAATTGCACCCCGGGAATAGTAGGTGGCACCACTGGAAAAGCTCATTTTTACAGGAGAGCAGTTACACACACACACACACACTCACCCACACACACCCACACACACACACACAAACACACACCCAACTGAAATTTAATCGGAAAAACATAGACACAACCAAAAGTTCACATACTTGTTCCATTTAATTTCAAATGTCATCAAAAATTACAAAAGCATAATGATCATTGTGCTACTATTAATTGAATTTGAATTTAAACAATATGGTATAACATTGTCGTATTTGTTTTAAAAGATTTTTTAGTATCATTTCGTTAATAGGGATATATCACATACTACAATTACCGATAGAAATAAATTAAATGGATTTAGAATAATTAATTGCACTTTCAAAATCAAAATAAATATGTAGAGAAATGTTTTCATAAATAAATGTAAAAAAGAAATTCAATAAAAATATGTTAGTAGAAAAACGCGACGTGTTTTGCTTTGGTTGTTGTGACGTCAAAATTCATAAAATTGTTCTACACAAATTTCAATGGCAGGAAAAAATAAACATGAATCGTGACGTATTAAGGGCGTGGTCAATGAAATGACCGTTTTTGTGAAAATTACAAATTTAAAAGTATTTTTTATGCTACTAATAATTAGCAAAAAATGATTTTTTTACTGGGCAGTATTTCACAGACCTTTATTGCTTTAAAAATGTTATAAAAAAAGGTTATATTTCTCCATTAAACGGATAGGAAATATTTCTGCTTACTTAACTCAAAAAAGTTATTCCAAACGCATTTACATCGCGCTATAACGCGTATTTAGTACGTAAAAACGCGCCATACCGCGCTATAATTGCGTTCCGAATACCAACCCAGGGGTAATATTCCTAACGCTCTCGCGGCCGTAGAAAACACTTTTATCTCACGTATTTTGCATGTAAATACACGAGTTAAGGTATTTTCTACGGCCGCGAGAGCGGTTCAGAATAGAACCTCAGGTGCGATATAGGTACCCATAGATACGCCATAAGGCTGGAAAATATTTTTACTTTAAATGGTAAGATAGAGGTAAATAAGTGAGAAACAAAAAAACAATAATTGAACGAGAACGAGAAGAACAAAAGAAAAATAATGAATAAAGCTTAGAATGAAAATACTTGATCGAATAAACATTTTTATCAAACAATCCAACATAATTGGAAACCAAATTACCGATTCTTTGGAATATATTCCGAAGTAATGTAAAACGAGATTTTAGCTTTTTATTTTTTTTCTTATTTTTCTCTAGCATTCCTCTCTCCAATGCTGGATACAGACCTCTTCAAACTATTATAATTATATCACTAATATTAAGTGATATAATTTTATTGTTATAAAATGTTTACTTGTTTTCACGACCGCTGTAAAGAAAGGATTTTATAATAAATTTTATTTTAAGATATGTATAATAATATTTATCAGATATAAGAGTGATTATTTATTCAGGGAGTTTATATCAGACAGCAATATTTACTGAGGGCAGTGGTGGTCAATCACACTAACAGAGACACACAGTCATTAGTTTATTATCAATATGAGACTCTGAGTTCCAGTAGCGATCTGATTTCCCGACAAATGGTTAGAACTTCATTAGCACAGAGACAATACTCTTATATAGGACAAAAGCTATATAATATAATGCCAGAACCATGGAAACGTTGAGTTACTGACTACTTTCCTCGGTGAAATTGGTGGCAGAAAGTCTGAGGGGTTGATGGTGGCTGTAAGATTACCAACACATGTCATTATTTGTAGAAACTATTTTTGGTTTTTTATTGATTGAATTATCAATTTAATATTTGAAGATCCTCATTACTTTTTACTCCGTTTTAACTGTTTTACTATATAGATAAACATTTTTTTTATTCCATCTTTTACTATTTTTTTTATTTTTACTACGTATTTTACTATGTTTTTTTAATGTCTTTTTTTCTACATGCATTTATATATTTTTTAAATATATCTGTTACTATGTTTTTTACTATGTATTTTGCTTTTACTGGGTTTTTTAATAGGTTTTTTACCAAGTCTTTTGTTTTTGCTACGTATATTACTGGGTTTTTATTTTGTTATTTCTACATTTTTTTCTGTTTTTTCAACGTGTATCAACTATATTTTTTACTATATTTGCACAATGTCAACTACCTTTATTTATTTTCTATGAATTGATTACTATTTTTTATATAACCCTAGTTAGATAGCCAAAGAAACTTTGTATAAATGTGTAATTTTATGTATTTTAAACTATGATAATAAATAAATCTAGGCACTGTGCCTACAGTAGATAATTATCATTAGGTACTTTCGTCTGTCATGTAAAGTAATATGGATATAAGAAAATAGTAAATAATGTGATAAGAAATTTTGGACTCAAATTTAAAACAGAAGTTATAAGGAAAACGGCAATTAAGATGAGTGATAAATTTTGCCCTGATCCAAATCTCGAAAATGTGTAAATTCGAAATAAATGGCGGTTAAAGTTTCTACTTTGCTCTCGTACGCGGGAGTCGCGCGTTTGTCGCTTCTGGTAATGTTTATACATACCTATATTTTTCGTGGTAGTCATTATTATTTATTAAGACAGGCGTCATGGCTCAGTTGGTTGGACGGCCAACTGTGAAACTGGCGTCGAGGGTTCGATTCCCGCCAGTTGTGAGAAAAAAAAACCAACAAAGATTTTTTTCTCAATCGGTCTAGATGTTGTGGTGCATAATTCATAACTTCCTCGTAAATCCTTTTTTCCTACATGCTGACAAGCCTCTTAAACGCTTAGGGGGTTATTTTTTCATTTTTTTAATGTTATAACTTTAAAATCTTAATACAGATCTTTGACCATCAAGATCTACATATTTGTTCATTTTCCTATCATGTGCATACAATAATGTGTGTAATAAACTCTTAAATAGGTACATATTTCATGACATTCCGGAATGTTAATAATTGGAACAGTATTATAGTTTAAAATTCGCGCAGCAGAATAAAAAATACAATAAGTACATGCTACGACGAAACAAAAAGTTACTCATGTGCGTTTTTTTATTTATTTAATCATGCAAAATGATTGCCAACCTCAAATGAGAATGTTTGTGGGTATTCCTGTAACATCTAATAAAAAATATTCAATCATTTATTTTATTTTTTCTTTGCGTTTTACAATAAGTATACATATGATACAACTGCAAAAAAATAGTATTACATCAACATCAAAAAAACCCACAAAGGCATGGCCAGTGTGTGAGTTTACATTTTATGTTAAATTTTAATAAAAGATACTGGAATAATAGAGATATCAAATAATAAAAAGTAAATGCAAATATTACAGCATAATTTTTTTGTCAATAAAAATGAGACAATATAATAAAAGTACCTGTATGCTATTTGTTAAAAAAGAAGCTAAATGAATCCGCTTTTTTATCTATAATTTCAACATGTACAGTGGTAGATACAACATACATGGAAGAGGCGTTAGAGATAGAAATAAGAAGGTAAAGCGGAATGGGTGAGGTAGAAGGTAGGGGAGATCCAAGGGTAAGTACCTACAGCTACAGGAATGGGAAGAAGTTGAGAAAGTTTAAGGAGCGCGGGCGCGGGCGCGGGCGCGGGGCGCGCAGTATCACGTTTCATCAACTCCGCAAAAGTTGAAAGTATCAAGCCTGTTTATTTGCAAAATTAATGTTCGTAAAATCTTGGTTTGAACTGCTTCTTCAATTTCGTTAAGTTTGCCTGTAGCGATAAACCCTTCAGCTTAACTGACGCACATTTTAAGTGGAACAATTTGCGATTAAAAATGAAGTTGAGAAGGTTCAACACGTAAGTACGTGTAGAGTTATTTTGGAATAAAATCAACTGAGTCAGGTATCGACAACTTTTAGATGGTATAAATTAAGACCTCCAGACCTCAGTTAATTGGCCCTTCGGACCTCACTTGATTAGGATCTTGGATACATAGAAATATCCCCTCTTTTTATCCATTTTTTTAAAAAAAGTTACCCGTGTATTTGAGCGAATTATTAAATTCGGGGCTTTTTGTATTTTTTTTTTCAAACTTAAAGCCCTTTGCGCTACTTTTAAAGTATTTTTCCGATAAAAAGTATGCCATTACACACGTTTGAAGCCATGTTTGAAATATATAATAAAAAACAATCGTTGTTTTCGACCCCTCCTAATAATATCCAATTGTTTAAAACTATTGAAGGGAAAAAGTCAAACAATAACGAAGAACCACTGTTGGATGCAATTAGCCGGCAGCCTATCAACTAGTATCTAGATATGTAATTGTACTATCAGTGACACGATAGTCCAATATCCTTATTGTATAAATCTATAAATATTTATCCGTTACAGCTTTATTATGGTCCAAGCTGGTTTTTCAGCATGCGTCTCTATGTGAAAACAGAAATAAATTGGAGCATGCGTATAATACTCGGTTCACTAGTGTAAATGGACTAGCTCTCCCTAAATTCAATAATAAATACGGGAAAAGAACAATAGAGTACAATATACCAAAATTGTATAATATGCTCTCATTAAATTTAAAAAAAAAACAAAAAAACTTATCTGGCTCAAGAGTCTGAAAATCTGGCTTTTAGAACGTGGTTTTTTTTAATGAATTTTTTGCCTTTTTTTTATTTTTTATTTTGACGTTTTTTTTATTTCTCTACGTGAAAAATAGTTTTGATGCACATGGGAATACATATTTTCTTCTTTTTTCATAGTAATAAGAGTTTTTATATGTTATATAATTTAAGAGATAAGATCATGTACATACTCGTATTCTAGAACTTAACCATAAGCACCTGCTGACGAACTGCGTTTTATGCAGTTCAGTAGGACTTGATAATTTCTATTTTATTTTTTGTATGTTTTTGATAAATAAATAAAGTTAAAAAATAAAAATGAAAAATCTCGGATATATTTCAAATCACGGTAGGTACTGAAGTATTATATTTGTGTAATGTTGAATTCGAAGGAAGGCTGCTGTAATGGCAACGTTTGATGCGCTCGCGTTCATCGCGCGGGAATTTTTGCCGCGTAAACTAACTAGAATGAATAGTTTTCATTAGTAAAACTTTGCATCATTTAGCTCGCACATTTAAGAATTTGAAATTTATAAATATTTTGTTGTTACGCATAAATATATTTATTGTTAAAAACATTCATGATAAATACTATGAAGCGGTATTTAATCGCTTAGTAGGTGGGTACAGCACTCCCAGCCCGCCCCTGTATGTAGGTATTACATTTGCTAATGATAATGCCGATGTTAATTATACTGATCTGAAAGGATTATTAAATTAGATCAGAATTAAACTAATTAGCTATCAATCGAGAATCCCGAGTCCATGAAATGTATTCAATATACATAAATACGTTTCACGTAAATTCATTTAATATAAACGAAGAGGTATCGTTTTTCAATCCGATATCAATATACAAATTACACAGTACCTATGTACTGAAAGCACGGAGAAGACATTTCTGACGGCGGATTGCTTGGGTTTAGGAAATGTACTTGAACTAGGTGATCCTAAGAATATTAGAGAAATTTGATTTGCGAATGAGAAATGGAAAAGGGAAAATGTTGTTCGACTATTAACAAATGAAAAATTATATTGTTTAAACACTTTTTTCAAAAAACTAAAACAAAGAAATTAAGTTTATTTTTGAAGCACTAACTTTGTGGTTATTCATTATAACAAAATAAATAAAACAACTTTGTTTTTAACCACTATTTTTTTTTTTTTTTCACAGACCGGTTTCAAAGCAAACAAGCTTCTTTGTCAAGCTACGTAGTTACGTAAACCTTGACAAAGAAGCTTGTTTGCTTTGAAACCGGTCGGTGAAAAATAAAAAAATAGTGGTTAAAAACAAAGTTGTTTTATTTATTTTATTACAAAGAAGTTAAACTTGAAAAATTCTGCGTTGCAAAACGAAAAATGGAATTGACTTCATATTGGCAGATCATAATAAATATTGTAAAAACCATGTAAAGACATATTGGTTTTGAATAACTTTGACACCTGGCAGCGATTGGTCAGCTCACTTTTTAGTATAAATAATTCCTAAATTAGAAGTTCTAGCTAGAAATCGTAATTCCGTTCAGATACTTATTTTTCATTCCGAATGAAAAAAAAACAATAAAAAAAATGTATTATATCTTGCTTTACTATTGCTTAAATTTGAACAATCGACTTGATTTATCTGTTGTATTGTATCTAAGTAGGTACTTAGTACAAATGTTCAAATATGTAATAAGTCCTTTGTCAATTCTCTTTTATCATATTATTATTAATACAAGATATTGTAAAATATAATCCATTAAATAATTATTGTTGTATCTAAATACTTTAAGCTCTTATTATGAAAATAGAAATAACTTCTCATAAATTATCTTTATATCTAAAATAAAATACCCGTGTCAAATAAGTTTTCGTTTTATATTTTTGTTGTAAAATGTGTATAAGAAGGTTTTGGGTGTTTTTCTTAATAATGCATGTCATACACTGGGTGCAAGACTGTCAAAACGTAAATTTCGTTCTGCATATTTAACTAAAACAGTCGTAATTCTATCACAAATACCTGAGAAATTATACCAATTACTTCTCTTTTCTATTTTTATTTTTTTCATTATATATTTGTATATATTCTATATTTAATCAAAAATAATAACATTTTAATTTCATCAATTTCAAATACAAATACATTATAAAAATTACTGAAAAACCTATCTCCTTTTCTTAAAAGAATAACTCTCTCTCATGTAAAATCAGCAATTTTGAGTTACTACTCAGCGTGCGATATTATTATTGCTATTTTCGTTTTATTTATAATTGTTATTATACTTTCCGTTCTTTGTATTTTAAGTTATTTAAGGTTTATCTGATTTTTCTGCATTGTTGTCTGTAATATTGTATTGCTCCTATTTAACATGAGTAAATATCGTTTGTTTCTGGCTTCCAAAAATGGTAAAAGCCGTAATTAATTAAAGTAAAAAAAGAAAAAAGATTGGTCTGCAAAACACGTCTAATGATTATAAAGTCAAGCTCCTTTTACACAATTAAACATTCATTGATTAGTTTAATTTGCTTTTCGTGTTGGTTTGATAGTAAGATTTTGTATTAGTAGTGGCGATTCGCACTATATTTTCCGAATAATCACTTAAAAATGAAAATAAAATATTTCAAAAATATCATCACAAGCTCGAGCTCAAGGGGTTGCTCGAAATTAAGAGTCTTATAAAAAAGCCGAACTCAGAAGACGAGAGCAAGCAAAGTCACGCTGCTTTAAGAGCCGCTGAATCAAGCTTTTACCCGCGGCTTCGCTCACATAGTACGAGTATTAGGGAGAAAGCTAATTAATTCGTTTCGAGTCCGGCAGATTTATGAAATTTATTAACTCTTTAGCGTGCAGATAATTATTAGGTATAAAGTAAATGTATTTTAAAGAAATTAAAATTAATGATCATAGGTAGGTATTACCTCTTGTGTGGCTGTGATGTGACACTATAGTCCTTAAAATGTAAGATTATTAGAATGACAGCCGTCAAACTCAAATCAATAGTGATGAGAAATTACTGATCACTGATCATGTACCGATCAAATCGATTTTATCAGTTTTTTCATGCAAACATGAAACTCTGTTTCCGAAAATTGATAAAAAAAACGCAATCACAAGCCTAGTTTAGTGTGTTGAATACAATTATTCACAAAAAATAAGACATTTATACTTTTTTCGTGAACATTATCAAACGATTTTTTTTTTATTCGATCAATTTATCCCATCTCTAACGTTTTTGCAAAATGATATAACCTTGTAAGAACATCGTAAATAATTAGGTTTATTTTAGTTGTTTTAAAGTTTTAATGCTGATTTTATATATTTATGTTGATTTATATGTCAAGAATTGTATAAAAAAATAAATTAACTTACCAAATACTAATGATTTTTCGCGTGTAAATATAAATCACTCCTTAGACGTTACTACAAAGTTATGTCGTCAGTTTTTCTGACAACTGTCATTCTAATCATTTTACATTTTAAGGACTATAGTCGACATAGGACACAATACTTTTTATAGGTATCTATCTTATTTTTTGAAATGATGAACTCGTATTTTTTGTAATCTTCAAATGGACGTTTTCACACCGGATTTTGAAAGTAAAATTTGTATGACTATGCTGGATGTTAATACAAAAAATATTTATCCTTGGTACGCGAAGAATGAATGTACGCTAATTCAGCAACACATCTGCATAAGAGAGAGCACGAAGATAGAACTCATAACAAGGAAGACAAAAACGCTGTTTTTTGGCGTGTGTTGTGTAAAAACTGTTCAGTCTTCAGTCGGTTGATGAGAGTGATCGAGGACGCACGCGCATAATATGAGCGGCGTATTTATGATTTTTAATTTATTCTGCTATAGAAGGGCTCAATTATATGTTTATTTTCATAACTGAAAAGGAATTGTTAAACACTATGTGTCCATGTTTTTTTTTAATTGTCTGAACTTTAGAATATTCCGTTTTTTACTAGTGGTAACACGATGTTACATCACCGAGCGCAAAGGGATTATTTACCACAGTCTTTTAAGAGTTAAAAAAGTTAGTAATGTTAGAATTAGGAATACGAATGAATTGAAAAAGAAGGTACTATGTTTGTTTTACTTATTGATTAGTATACCAACTATTGCTAATGCAAAAAAACGATGATCCGTTAGTCTATGGCGTAGTATCATCGTTATTCTGTGTTGATATTGATTTATTTTATCACTAATAATATTTATTCCAATAAGAAGAGGAGCGATAGCAAGCAGCTTGTGACACTTGTTAACTCTCTGGCTATCGTGTAAAAAAATGAGTCAATCGGTCGCTCCGTTGCGATGTGAAAGAAAAATGCTTTTTTTTTTTTGTTTTCTGGAGGGAGTGTGGTGGGGCCTTGCGGAGCGGTGCGGTGGGAGGAATTAACGAACAAACATATGAAATCTATGGTGTGAAAGGGAAAAAAAAACACAAAATAAAATTGGAAAGTTACTTTCAGATTACTTTTAATAATCAAACAGATTTTAGTGGAAAATAAGAGAATGAGAAATAAAAAATAAAAAACAAATGTAGAGGCAAACAAAGAATTATCACAAAAGTTTTTAAAAATTACAAAAGCAAATAAAAAGTTTACCTGGAAATTTTTTTTATGAATAAATTATTAGAAGAAGAGAGGCTTAAATTATCGTTTTCTGTTTAGTCTTCACAGTAGGAGTTATAAAATTTAGTTTTTGATAATTAACAACAACAATTATTTAAAAATTTAAAACTGAAATAAAACACCTTTTGAGAAACAATTTATTGTACAATAATTAAAACAAAAATTACAATCTCAAATTTTAATTTTATAGAAATAAAAGTGTGAGTTAGATTGTATAGGATAATTTTTATTTCAACTCCAAAACGAACATTAAAAATAATGGGTAATGATAAATATGTTTATACAGAATGCTGATTAAATCAAACATTACTTAAAAATTTGTTTAGTGGGATAACTACTAGAGCCTTTAAATGAGGCTTTAGATTTTTTCAAACCCTCAAAATGTATTCCATCATCATCACCCCTATCTATGGCTTTCAAAGCTGCTAATAGCTTCTTCTTCTTTTCGCTGTTCAATTCTGTAGTAACCTTTCGGGTGCTTAAGTTATTATTTACTTCTGAACATGTGGGAACCAACCTTTCTTTGAAATCACTCTCCGCTGTAGCTTCATGCATCGATTTCTCATCAGATGATTCATCTTGGCCTTTTTTTTCGTTGGTTGGGATAGTGTTACTCCCATCAATATTGTCGAGTGACTGTTGATAGATATCTAAGCTCTGCATGTTAAGTTCGATTTCAGAATCAAGGTCTTCCAATTTACGCAGAGCAGAAATACATTTTGTAGGACTTACATTTTTACTGGGTTGTTGTATTTGAGAGGCAGTCATTCTTTCATTCTGGATAGAGTCTTCCGATGTAATACTAATACTGTCACGACTGTATTTCCTCAACTCTCTGTAGGTAACATTTCTTTCATGTTGCTCGAAAGATATGTTTGAATCATACGATTGTTTTCTTAATTGATCCTTCATAACTTCTACCCTTTCTCTTACTTCATCATCCGAACTTTTTGCTTCTGCTGCTTCTGTGTCACTTTCAAAAATCTTAAAGTTTGGCATACCATCTTTTATAGCTTTAACGATATCATATCCTGAAGAAATATTATCAAAATCTTTTGATCCTTCGGATGATTCGTTTCCGCTGTTAGAACTCTTGGAAATTCTAGTTTGACTGTCAGGCATCTTGGTAGGACCATGAACATCCTGCGACTCATTATTTTGCATGGACTTTCCAATAACAGAAAACATTGATTTTGAGCTCGGACTAGATTTTGTGGTAGTTTCCAATGAAATCTAAGTGATAATGGAAAAAGGAATAAATTATTATTATGAAAATAAAACTTATCATTGCAAATTAAACCCAATTGAATTCCAATTCAATTGGGTTTAATTTGCATAGGATGATTCACCATGTGAAAGTTAACAATTCCACTTTCAATATAAGTAATGTGAGAACACTTATGCAAGAAGGTATTGAAAGTGTTACACCAGACCATTGGAATAATTTCGTTGGACATATTATTGGTATTGAGTAAAAATTTTGGAATTTCGATCATATTGTTGATGAACTCGAGGACAATAATAATGATTCATTGGCTTTCGATGTTTCAAGTGGGTGTCATTTGAGGCAGATTAGTTTTTTTTCATGGCAATGATGATATTTTAAATTATGGATCAATTCCTTAACACATTTGATAAATTTGATGCCACATAAAATGCAATATTTATATTCTTATAGTTTTATAACCATCTTTATTATCTGGTGATGATGGTATTAAATGTATTTATTGCTAAAATAGTAATAAAATTATGAATTAATTCTAATCAATTGATTAATCAGGATTAAATGTGTTAAGTTAGTAGTGGAGGAGGAAGCGGGACATGCGTGGACGCAGGTCGTTCTTACCTTGGATCGAGAATAGTCTCATGTGTTTATTCCTCCACGCGGTATTTCTGAGTCACCCTGATGTTGCTGCAGCCTTGTTAATTTGTTTCAAAGTTTCATTGTACAAATCACCTTTACTACTGGTGTGGACTCCGAGATACACGACTCGTCGACTCCGAGATACTTAGAAAATTTAAAATAATTTACATATTTATTATAGAGGAGAATTTGATAAATACCTGACTATCAGAAGAAGAATTTCCCTTCGGAGATAATTGAGAACTCAATAAACTATGTTTACTTCTGTTTTCCATATTAAACATATTGAGCGATGCTTTACTATTAGATCCACTAACATTATTTATTTTGGGAAACAACTTTTTTGGTATATTGGCAGCTATCATTTTTTCTTTCATCTGTAATAGATTAATAATTTTTTTTAACATATAAAGTTTGCAAGCATAAATTAAGTAGCGCTGGTTCAAGTATTTTGTATTTTGTTTTTGTTTTTGAGAATGTTGTTAAATTTATTTAAAATAAAATACTTTGTGTACCACACACGAGCTTAATATTATTATTACACAACTAGTTTCAGATATTCCGAATTACACATCCTCAGGTTTCATATCAACTAAACCAAAATTATTATACTGATTAATACTTAGGTAATACTTATGTGTGTGGTGTATATAATTATATAAAAAGTATTTTATTTTAAATATATTAAAAAATTTATTCCACAAAGCAGATGCTGAAGCAATAGAGAATGTTAAATGTGATTCTTTTAACAGAAAAATATTGATTACAATGAAATGAAACACTAGTTTCCACCAAAAGATAAATCAATAAAGAATATAGTAACAGATATTTAAAATCATAACAAAAATACAAGTTTCTTCATTATAAATTACTTGGCTTCATTAACAGAATATCCTCTGATTAAACTAATGTCCGTACAATCAACTCTTTATTGCTCAACTGTTCGCCCTCTTCTAGAATATGCCTCCGTGGTCTGGTCTCCATTCTATGTCAATCACATAAATCACATTGAATCAGTCCAACATCGGTTGCTTCGTAAAGTAGCGTGGATGCTTGAACTAGAGAGAGGTAATTATTCTTATGCTGATAAAGAGTCAATGTTAAATATTTCTAGTCTACAAAAACGTAGAACTAATATTGACTCCATATATATGTTCGGCATACTAAATGGTATAATCGATGTTCCATCATTACTAGGACAAGTAAAATTCAATATTCCGACCCGTAGGTTGAGAAACAATGAAGTACTGTTCATCGATCAGCATAGAACAAACTATGGCCTTAATTCTCCAATGACCCGTCTTTGTCGTATTGTTAACTCAAGACAAGATCTGGACTTTTTTGGTTTAAGTTTACAACGATTTAAACGAGCACTTAATAAATAGTCCGGATCTTGTCTCGACGTCCCTTATGTTTGTCAATGCTTCTTTCTTTTTTTTCTAATGTTTGAAACTATTATTTTATTGCTATATTTAAACCCTATAAATTGTATATATGGACAATGGCCATTAATAAATAAATTATTAAAATAAGCCACAAAAAGGATGTGCAATTCTTGGTTATAAAGGTTTACAGTGTAAACAGGTCAGAAGTGACTTAATAATTAATGTTGACAAATTAAAAGTGATGATTGTTGAAAGGGAAGAAAGTATTATTAAATAATGTGAGATCGTTGTGAATCAGATGGAAGAATTTGTGTATCTGGAAAGAATATTTGCTAGGGATGGAAAAGCTGAGAGTGATATTGAAAGGCATGTGAGTGCCGGGAAGAGGTTGAATGGAGCACTTAAATCAACTTTGGCAAACAAATGTTTAACGCAGGAAGAAAAATGAGCAATTCACGGTGGAGTCCCGGTGCTGACCCTTATGTATGGGAGCAAGTATAAAATTGGAAAAACAAGGATAAAACTAGGCTGATTTCTGTCGAAATGTAATCTCTCAAGTAAAAGTGTGGTAAAAGAATGTACGATAGGTGCACAAATGTGGAAGTCTGCGGGTTATGTAAGGCCGAGACAAAAATTATCGACAAAGTCAAGAAAGGAGTGCTGCGTTGGTTCGGACATGTAGAGCAACGGACGGTGAAATAACAGCTAAAAGGATTCACGATGCCAATGTTGATGGATGCAGAAAACGAGGATGACTGAGAAAGACATAGCTTGACCAAATTCAACAGATACTTGAAAATGGACAAGTCAAAGATAAAATAATCGCTGCGTGTGCGTGAGAAGATGTTTGAATGCAGAGAAAAAGAGTTCTGTATACAAAGATAGATCAAATTGGATTTCGAGGAAATGACATTTTGGTTTGTTCGTTTATAGAGGTAGGAATTAAAATATTTCCAGTAGTTTATTTTGTTGTCAGACTAGAAATGTATTTATCGAACAGAGTTTACAATTATCTAATTGCTTCTAAAAAGAAACTTAAGTCCTTAGAGGTGCATTTACCTTTACCTCAATGACTGAAGATAGTTGATCAGAATGGCAAATGGCTTCACTCAACTGCTGCTGAGTTTCTTTGTGTTTCAACATTTCTACATTCAGTTGATGTTTGAAGTTCTTGGCTTCCAGATTAATTCTCCTCTGCAGAGTATTAATCATTTCATTCTGTTTCTGGACTTTATCCATTAGTTCTGTGGCTTGATTTTGCAGTTTCTCGCGTTCAATAAGATTTCTGTTGTACAAATAAAAAATTATATTTGCTCAGATAATTTTGATAAAAATGGAAAAACATTAAGTTGTAGGTTATGGTGGTTAATTTTATTTAATGAGTGGCAGAAATTCACATATAAAAGTAAATTAATCATTAAATATAGGTACTGTTAAAATGGTAGGTATAGAAGCTAAATGTGTTTTTTATAATAATATTTCCTTGCGTTGAATACATTTAAATAAAATGATTCTACGTGTATTGAAAAAGGAAATAGTTGTGCCACAAAAAAACATTGAAATATTACATTTCTACTACTTATTTAGTTATTGAGAATTTAGTAAGTAACATAAGACTAAACAAAAATCATTTGAGTTGCATAATAACTCGACAGTATGAATATCTACCTACGCACATTATGTAGGTATGTTGGCTGAAAACAAAACTAGATTAAGTATTAGATTTAAAAAAAAAATAACATGTATATTTCATTGTCAAACTGCTAAGCTTACATAACACAAATATTCCAGATTGTTTGTAAGCTATTAAAAACTGAATCAATTGAATAACTTATTTTTAAAAAACACTATTGATCTGATATGATTTATTGATTTCAATAGGGCATACATTGTAAATCAATATAAAATGTGTGCTATGTCATTGTTGCAATGATATATGAACACTCATAATAAATATAACTTATAATAGGAAAAACTTGTTCACAGCTTATACCGTGGTTTTCTTTCAAGCCATTTTGTTTCATTTAACGCATGAAATAAATTCAAATATTTTATTGAAAAAAATCCCAAGTTTATAAAAAAGCAACCAACCATGGTTAACTTTATTTTTGAATGATAAAAAAATACTCACGCATCTTTACTTAATGATACTAGGTGCTTATGCTCATCGCGCAATTGTTGTAGTTCAAAATCCTTATCCTTCAATCGTTGAGTCACAGCTCTAGATTGAAGTTTTAGCTGTTTGTATCTTACTTGCCATGAACGAATTTCTTCTGTGTGACTATTTATTAGTTTAGGAATATCTCCATTTGCATTTTCATATCTTAAAAACAGTTGCGAAACATAACATTACTATAAGTCAAAAGATTCAAAGACTTTTATTTTTGATTTTCTACTATTTACTATTGATAGTAGTGAATTTCCAATTCCATGTATTAAAAAAATATGTATTTAAGCTCTAACAAAAGATATGAACAAACCTCTGTAGAGCAGAATCTTGACGTTTTTGCAAACTGCGTAGCAGGCGATTTTCATTTGATAACTCCTATAATTTAACATTTGTTAAAAAATTTTACATTACAGAATACTTCAAATTTTGTATAAATGCATTAAAATCTTACACTCAAATGAAAGTGCGCATCAGCCAACTGGTTTTGTAACTGCTTAACTCTATGCTCCTTGGCAGACAAAACTCTCTTAGTGACAAATTTGTCTCCACTTCTACTGGAATTATTAGCAACGGAGAGCATCGTAGTAGAACTGAGTAACGGGTGAAGGGTTTTCCTTTTATGCAAGGCACAAGGAAATTTCAATGAATTTGAGCTGTACACGCTTTCCGAACTGTCAATAAACAAACATATGAGTCAAGTAAGGTTAGTTGAATTCTAATTGGATTTTTTTATTCATCTCTGCTTAGGTAATTACATATCCATATCACCGTCTTTTGACCTAAATTGATTCATTTGGCAGAACAAATCTCCATATTTCTTTTTAAAAAATAGGTAATTTCACACAACAATAAGAATATTAATAGAAAATACCTTATGGTTTAGCTGTCGGCTGACAGAGATTCATCCGTGAGCAAGATATGTAGAAAGAAAACAAAGAGTAAGCATATTGAAAACCAACAAAATCAGCATTTCTCTGACCTTATCAGCAGAACATTACGTTATTGGAATTTAGACTTTTGTGTGCAAAATTAACAAAAAAGACATTTCATAATTGTGTTTACCTTTGGACGCATTTCTTTTTCTCCTCTGGTATCAAACTTAAAATTGACATTTCAAATATCGTGTTATTGCTTCCAATTGTTCGTATAATTAAATTTTAAAAATGTTTCTCACAATAATATTAAAAAGAGTAAACAAATTACATCACCATGTAAAGATAGTTGTAATATTAAAATGAGAATGTTTTGTGTTTCTTAGCAACCGTTGCTAGGGTTAAAAATTTAGTCAATATTGGATAACCATAAAGTAAGTATTATAGAGAAATACATATTTTTATGTACCTGTTATTAACACATACATATTTATTTATTTATGTCTACTAATTATCAATCAGATATTTATTTGCATATTTTTTTATTGTGGCCTTTACAATTTCATGATAATATCAACCAGTATTTAAACCACAATTCCAAATATATATTGACTTAATACGGTGCCTTGATAAAAAAAACAATCATTTGAAAATTGTATAATGTCAGGGCGGTATTACAAATGTAGATCTGTGTATGAAATAGAACCAAAACCCTGGACGAAATCAAATGGAAACTATTTCACCTTGTGTTTGGTTAGACAATTTACCTATAATTCCTGAGGTCCTGGGTTCCTGTTGAAGTCGATATGAAGTATGAACGTAAAGGGGTGAGTTTTACTGCAATATTTCCTATAGTACAGACACTGGATTTGAAACGTAAGACTGATCATCTGGATCACCAAGATATCCAACAATTGGAGTACGATACCTTGTGCATCACTGGGTGAGGATAGGAAGATAATAATAAAGCATTTACGATCAGCGTCACCAACCCTACCAATTTTTCGGTAGATCTACTGATTTATCAATTTGAGAAATCTACCGAATTCGATTGATGGAGGTTGACAACGCTGTTTATGATACACATTGAGTTTTTCTAGGTTGTTGCGCTGTCCTTTGTTTCTCTTAAAAAATCATTGGTATTGCATATCTCCTTTCACTTTCTTAATCTTTCCTCTTTTATTTCTCCTTCAACCCTCCTTTATGCAGTTAACGTAACATAGACAAACTCTTCTTAAATATTTATTATTCTTTAAAAAATATTTTTCTAAAGAAAAAGTATTCAGTAGCAAGAGCTTCAAAACAACTTTTATTAAACAAAATATATAATTTTTTTTTTTTTTATCTTTGTTAACAAGTTCATGTTTATGATATATAAGTTTATGAATGGGACAGACATAAAAACATTTTTTTATATAAAATATATATTTAGAAATTAAAGGTAGAAGGAACAATATATTACTATACCTATGTGTTATGTACATTTTCTATATATTAATATATTTAAATAATATATTGAAGACATTATCAACTATTTTTGGTACCAGATGAGTCTCCTTGATTTTGTCTATTCCACATTTGAGCATACAAAGAATTGTTGTCAGAAATGAGTTGAGAATGCGTTCCTCGTTCACTAACGGATCCATTTTCAAGGACGAGTATTTCATCAGCGTCCATCACTGTAGAGAGCCGGTGTGCAATACAAATGGAAGTTCTACCTTCCGTGGCTCTGTTCAGTGCTTGCAATATATTCTGTAATAATTTACACGGAAAAGATTAAAAATCAGCATAATGTTTTAATACATAAACTAACATAAATAATAAAATGTTGTTTTAAAAGACTTTTTAGGGATAAATTTGGAATGGTATTTAAAAAAAATTTTAAAAACTATGTAGGTATCAATAGTTTCAATAGAAAAAATATATTTAATCAAAAATGCTTAACAATTTTTTTTAACATTTATATTTATAAATATTTGAAATAGTATATTATTTTCAAGCATGCATTTTTATCTCTATTTATTTATGAAATTATTCAGTCCATTAACATTGAAATACATTTTTTTTTTATTTACAGGATAATTTAAATAAAATACAACTAGAAAATTTATGGTAGACAAAAAAAAACTTTGAGACGAGATCTGGACTATTGGAATGATTGCTTAAATCTAGAAAGACTTGCACCAAAATAGTCTAGATCCTGTATCGAGTTGACAAAACGACACAATTGGGACATCAGTGCATGCAAGCCATAGTTGGTGCTGTGCTGATCGAAAAACAGCACATCATTATTTCGCAACTGGCGAACATTGAATCCCACTCGTTCCAGTAACGATGGTACATCACCATCAATTTTGATAAATAGCTATGATTAGCTATGATTAGCTTCGATATCTATTTTATTAAACGCAAAATACATGAGCGTGTCTGTTTGTATGCCTGTTACAACATCTCCTCCGAAACAGTGAGTCGTAGCAACGATTAGTAGATCAACGGACGTATTTTCGGGTCAAATTTAACTCTACCTCTACTCGATAGACTCGAACTTCTTAACGGAAACTTGTGGAAACACAAGATTCAAAATCAACATGTAAAATGCCATTTTCAGATCCATATTGCTGCTTTAGAGCAAGATTGAACTTGTAGAGGGTATGTAATATAAAAAGTAATAGAAAGCAAATACATATATGAGAAACAACAAACGAGATGAACCGGCAAACCATTACACAGTAAGGGTATTAATTTTTTTATATAATTTTTTACACCTTTGAAGACAAAGCTATTTTGACCATGACTAGTGTGGAATTCAGGAATTTTAATATTATGTTGGTATCTGAGTGACTTATTCATCTCAAATTGTTTTCTTTTTTCTTTTTTGTATATTTGTATAATATAATTTATTTCATAAAGAGTGTCTACAACTTGAACTTGATACAACATGATACAACTTAAACTTCTTAATGGTAGGTTGTAGAAAATAGAAACTTTTATTTTATTTTATTATTTTATCAAATCTCTCTCCTCCACTTTCTTTCCTTATCACCTACCTTCTTACAGTGCTCTTCTTTTCTTTTATTTAATATCTAATGTTTTTCTCTTAACTGTGTAACATATTTTTTTTTTTTTTTAAAGAAATATTTGCGTTCTTATGAATTACCCAAATATTTCATTTTGAGGGCCATTTTCAGCCAGTTGTAAATAACTCAATATTAGAAAATGGGATCAACTTGGGGTAGAGTGGGATTCGAATAACAGACCTTTGGTCCGTGAGTCTGAGACACTAGCCACAGGACCACAACCCGATTTTTAATTATTCTTTCATTATATTCGCAAAAAACTCTAACTGGGTGTATGCACTAATTTTTACATTTATTTTTTTTAATATAGTATGATATCTATTGTTTTTCCTAATAAAAATAAAATTTAGGACTTATTAAAGTTAAAAATGGCTAAACGGTTTTTTAGACTAAGGAATGAATAATAATATGTATCGATAAAATAAGATAACAAAATTAGAACTTACATGTTCTGTTATTGAATCAAGACTAGAAGTCGCTTCGTCAAAAACGAGAATAGGAGAATTTTTCAAGATGGCTCTAGCAATGGCAACTCTTTGCTTTTCACCTCCCGATAGTTTGAGACCTCTTTCGCCAACTTTAGTTTGGTACCCGTTTGGCCATTTCAATATAGATTCGTGGAGTTCCGCCATCTTGGCAGCATTTTCTACTTCCAATGTTGAACCTTCTAGATTTCCATAATTGAGATTATATAAAATTGTTTCGTGGAACAATACGGAATCCTAAAAAGCAGGAAGCATTAATATTTATGATCAATTTAGTTATTAAAATAATGATAAAGCAAATGTTTAATATTAACATACTTGAGGTACAATAGCAATTGCCTTCCTTAAGCTATCCAAGTCTACGTCTTTGATGTTTTTATCTCCTATGAAAATTTCTCCAGATAGAGGTTTATAAAACCGGAATAACAATCGAACCATAGAAGATTTTCTAAAACATTAATAAAAACTGTAAGTTTCTAGGGTCCTAAAGCCATAAATATTCATGTCGATTATGATGATTATTCATAAATACCGACCCAGAACCGGATCCTCCCACAAATGCTACTTTTTTACCAGGAGCAATTGTAAAGTTCAAATTTGTAAATATGGGTTTCCCGGGTTCATATTGAAAAGTAACATTTTTAAAAGTAATTGATGCATTTGTTCGATTTACATCAAGAGTTGGAGCTTTTGGAGCACTCTAAAAATAGAAAAAGCATAAAATCATAAATCAAATCATAATCTTATATATTATTATTATAAAGGTGATTGATTGTGTCTGTCATGAACCGGCCCGTTTCACACGTATCGTGCCAATCCACTCGGTCTGGTAAAATGAAGGTGGGTGGATGCTTATTTATTTTTTGGTTTTAGTTATTTAGTTTCTACTTGCGGGTGAAAATTTTGCTAAAGAAATCGAGTGGAGATTACATTTTCAGCAAGTGAGATTCATTTTACTAAGAAAACGGGAAATTTGTGGGTTGAAATTCTATTGACTATGAGACTACCGAAAAGTCTATTATTTAAACGGGTAGAATTACACAGAACATCATTGTTACTAACCTGAATTGCGCTACTAACAGTCATCAAAGTAAACATTGTTTGCATATCAATAAGAGCTTGCCGCACTTCTCGATAGACTGATCCGAGGAAGCCCAGGGGAACTGATAGTTGGAAAAGTAAACCATTCACCATTACCAAGTCTCCAACTGTCATGTTTCCTGGAATACAAGACAAGTACTAAATCAAAAGACCCCCACAGAACCAAAAAGTCCTAGAATCATACTATTTTCGAATTTACTGAAAATTACTTCATAGCTGAAAATTAAAATGAGAAATAAACAAATTTTTTTTTTTAAATATTCTCATAAAATTACATCATATCAGTGCTTACTTTTCCATAAAAAGTACATATTCTGACAAATATATTTTTTGTAAATATAATCACAATTTTCATCTGTTAAATAAAATTATTCTGCACGATAATATGACAATATTACTATACAAAATAATTTGTAATAATAACAAAAAGAATACGCCTCTTAGATCTATACTAAGCATGATAGGGTCTCCGACCTACAAACTGGCGCAGTATTTGTCAAACATTTACAAACACATACTGAAAAGACTAGCTCGTTTGTAAAAGATTCAGCTCATTTTGTAAGCCTTCTTAAAAACATCTTGGTCGCAGAGAGGGACATTTTAGTAAGCTTCGATGTAGTCTTATTTTTTACAAATGTACCAATGGGAGACTCTTTGGCTCTTCTGTGGATATGTGTGATCTGTTCAAACATTGCCTTAAAAGTGGCTACTTTACACTTCAAGGTGAAATTTATGAAAAGATAGAGGTTGTGGCCATGGGTCCATGGATCCACTCTTTCCAGAGATAGTAAATTTCTTCGTGGAAAAATTTGAAGATATAGCACAGGACACGGCAACTTTGATACCCGAAGTGGGGCTGAGGTATGTAGACAAAATATTCAAGGTCTGGCCACACGGGATGAATGAACTGAACATTTATCTAGATCACATAAATTCATTACATACCCTTATAAAGTTCACAGTGGAACTACAAAATTATGACTCTCTTTCATGCTTGGATGTTGAAGTAAAGAGGAAACCAAACGGCAGTCTTGGGCAGACAGTGTAAAGAAAACAAACATCATCATCCAGCACAAAAACGAGGACTGATAAATACTCTACTAACGAGAGCAACACAAATATGCGAAGATTTCACAAAGGAAGAAGAAATTAACAAAACTACAGATGTGTTAGAGAGTAATGGATATGAGAAGCAACAAATTAACCGAATTTCAAAATCGCAAACTACGATGAAGATTGATGAAAAAGATGTTTCAAAAATGACTGCATACCTACCATATGGAATGTTACTGACAGGATAGCCAAAGTGCTTAACCCATTTGCGTCCTCTGTCCCCATTTGAGGACACTACTTACTAATCTTATAATTTATTTTTTTAACTTTTTATTGGGAAAAATTGTTATTAGCCCATTAGCATAGATGTCACTGGATATTATAATGTGCCGAAAATGACCTTTACTTGTTCAAATTTGACATTTATCCGTGGATAACTTCATTGCAGTTACAGCATCTACCGGGAGTTATTATTTGCATTGTTTTTTCACATTATTATTTTTTTATTTTTAAATTTTACTAAAAACATAGACGAAACCCATGTGCTAACTATGTCTTACATATAAAACATCCATCAATAATCTATATCGATGTCTACGTCAAGTTTTATATTGCCGTCCTTGTTTGGGGACAATGGGCTCATAAGTACTACATTTTTACTCTTAGGTTTAGTAAGTTTGTGACATGAATAGCTCGACAAACGTTGTAAATTTATTATAATTAGATCTTTTACGATTCTTCATTCTCCCTTCATAATAATATTGTGTGTATTTAGTTAGTGAATAATACATACGCTTATTTGGTAATAAGTTATTTGCTATTCATTGCATTTTTTTACAGTTCCGAGAAACACCTATTCTTACAAAAAATGTATGTGTTAATTAACCTGGAAACGCAATCGCCGCACTAAAAGGACTAGAGCCAGTTGATATTTTTGAAAAGATTTTCAATACTGAAGTAGTGGACCTGGTAATTGAGGGTTCGAAGCTCTATGCTAAACCAAACGTTGGTGATATTTGTTTTGTATTCTCGCGAAGTCCTCTAGTGTTTTTAGTGTCTGATAAGTTTGAAAAATTTCATAAAACTTAGGGTCAAGTGGGTACACACCTCCGGCTCGCTTCCGTACCTAAAAATGCACCTAATACCTAGTGCCAAAGACGAGAGAATACGAGCTAAGACGAACGTGTCCGCTTCTTGCTGCGCCGAAGGAAGCCGAGGAGAACCGAGGAAAGCCTAGCGATCCGACCCGAGCAAAACCGAGATACGATACAGGTACACAACCAAAGGTCTACAAAATAAGTAGAGTGACCACATTTCATCATAAAAACTATAATACAGCGTAATAAAATAAATAGTAAAATGCCTCAAGATACATTAACTAGATCTAAGCAGTCCGAAGATGGAGATGTGTTCTAAACTAACTGCATACATCGATACTAAATTTGAAAATTAAAAGCTAACTTAGAAATCTCCATTGAAGGAGGTACAGAGATATTTGCAAAAAACTTTGAAAAAATAATTGTGAGATTTCTAATTATGCTTCACTAACTCAATGGAGAATGCTAAGTTTGCGGTGTCAAGTAGTATAATTAAAATCTGTGTTTGCAAAATTTGGATACGGTTTTGAATTACGTTATTACTTAGGTATTTATTTATTTATATTTGGATAATTTATATAGCGCCGTTTTTGTGAAAATCACCTCAAGGGCGCTGTACAATAAATAAATATCCCAGCACGTCTTGCAGCTACAGAGCGCATGAACGGTTAGGATTCTTGTTTCTCGTCTCCAGTTATGATATATAAGAGCTAGATTACACGTCTTGCAGCTACAGAGCGCATGGACAGTAAGAAATCTAGCCCCTATTTACATTTCTATATTTTTATTTGACAATGGAGTTTAGAGTTTTAGTGATATTTTAAAAAATGAAATAAAAAACAGATTTATAAAAATAGAAGTTAGATAACAACAAGTCTCGCAGCTACTGAGCGCATGGAAGGTTGGAATTCTAGACCTCATTTACTAAATTTGTATATTTGATAGTTAGGATAGGTAGGTAGGTTTTTATGTATAGTTTATTTTGGCATCAATAACTTATTTTCATTTTTGGTGGAGATTTCTAAGTTTGCTTTTAATACCCTTATTATTTAGGAATGAAAACTACATAAACACTTGTAGCATATTAGAAGATAGGACAAAAGTAATGCGAGGCGTGGCAGTTTACATCCAAAAAACAACGATTTATTGCAATTCACATACCTCGAATAATCTCATTGGCTGATAAAACCATAATAGTACTAAGTGCAACACTGAATATAGCATTTTGTCCAAAATTTAAAAGAGCTAAACTTGATGATGTTTCCAGAGACGCTGTTTCGTATTTCTTCAAACTTTCGTCGTACCTCTGGAGCTCATATTTTTCATTGTTGAAATACTAAAACACGATGACACACATATTATTTTCTACACATAAAAATATCTAACACATTGCGAAAATCTTGTTTCTATCTTACCTTGACAGTTTCATAATTAATTAATGAATCGATGGCCTTATTTCCAGCATCATTTTCTGCTTCATTCATAAGGACTCTGAACTTAGTCCTCCATTGTGTCACTGCCAGAGTGTAAGCGGAATAAACAAATACACAACTAAAAGATACACCTGAAAGCAAATTGATACCAACATAGCATTTAATCTAGCATTACAACATAAATTTCATAATTAGATAGTACAGTTTATTAGAGACAAATCCGAAAAAAAATATATTTAGGTAATATACTAATATTATGTCTATGCAAATCCAATTCACTAGTAAGATAATTACAAATTGCCACAAAAAACATCCACAGAATTAACTTTGGTAATTTCAAAAATATTCCAAATGTCAGCAAATAAAGCAGACATATTGCCAATTAATGCAATCACCCAACGTCGGTCAAAAAAATATTTATAGAACATTCACAAATTGATAATATTAATTTATCCATATTACATGGTATACAAAGTAATATTTACAGTATATGTATCTCTACCTATTTAAAACATATAAATTACAACGGTAAACATGACACTTCTTAACTTCATTCCTTTATCTTAAACATGTAATTTGGAGATGTCTTACTAATGGACTGCACAATCTAAATATGCATGTACTGATGTAAAAACTTAATAAACTAATGAAATTAGAAAAAAGTAACACAATAACCAGATTAAGCTCAGTGTGGAAATAAACATAAATACTGATTTACATAATAATATTACATACTTCTGAAACTATGTACGTACAAAATGCTAACCTGCAAATGCCAAGCCTCCTTTCAGGCCAAGGATTGAAGAGACCAATGCAAGTTCAAATATTGTTGGCACTATGTTAAACACCATGGCTGTTAAAACAAAATTAATAGCTCGCGATCCTCTGTCAATGGTCTGAAAAAATAATCAATTTCTTTTCTAATGTAGAAATAATACAAAAAAAAAATATAACAATATTTACCAAAAAGATATAAATATTAAACCTACTTTGGATAGGGCACCGGTTTGTTTGGATAAATGGAAATTTAAGTCCAAGTTGTGAATATGAGTGAATACATTGCATGCCAACTTCCTGATAGAATGCTGAGCAACTCTTGCAAACACAGCATTTCTCAATTCATTCAGTCCAGCAGCACCAGATCTTGCAATACCATCTTTAAAAACATGGAGAGTTTATTGATGAATGTCAAAAAATAAAAAAAATAGTACCAATGCATTATACAAAACGGTAAATAAATATAAAAAAAAAAAAAATGATTGTATGTACATTTGTCTTACATCCAACAAGAAGACTGAACCCAGCTGTTCCCAAAGCCTGCGGTACAGTAGCCATTCCCATAAGGGCTTCTCCATTTACTGTCGCAGCTTCATTGATGCCATCAATGGCGTACTTAAATATAAATGGAACAGTCACATTTAGTACTTTAGCACCAACCAAAAGTGATAATGCTAATTTAACGCGAGACCGTATGAACTCATCGTCCTGAAAAAAGTATTGAAATGTAGATAATGACAAAAGTTTTACTGTGTCACAATGTATTATTTTTGAAATAGAAAAATTTTATGTTCAGGTTCAATTAGAATATTTCGGAAAATGCAATGTATGTATAGAGTACTTTACGTATGTTTTAATGTGACACAATACAAGTGTACACCCTTTTACATTGTGCCTTTCATGTTGAGTATAATTTAAATGTGTTAAAAAAATAAAGAAACTGTTCTGGGCTTATTTTGAGCAAGTCAATACACGTGGATATGATCTGCTGCTAGAAATTTGAAGAAAATCATGACATCAGCTCGGGAGTATTTATCCGGCACTAACATTTCATAGATAACATCAAGTAATTGTACCGCATTTTGTCTCGATTCCAGACAATAGAATGAGGTCTCTTTCAGTAATTCCTCACGATGTATAGATTCAGGATATGTTTCATACATTTTCATATTAATATACCAGAGAAATTTCTACAGAATTTTCTATATTTCTTGTGATAGGGGCTCTATGTAGAAAGATGTTGAAATCTATTAATTGTGTTCCTATTATTTAGTAATGCGTTAATATAACTGAAGTGGGGTAACTTTAATATGTATCGTGATAGCTTTGTAAACTCCGGATGCAATTTCCCCCCTGGTCTACACCACTTGATTAGAATTTTATAAGATGGCTATTACTATAGAAATATTTAGCTAAATCACAAAAATTATACTAAAAAATATCATTCTAAAATAAATTCTTTTTTTATTTCAATAAATCAAACAACAAAAAAAGTTACTGTAACAAGTTATTTTTTAGAAACAATTCACGAACATATTTCATTTCTTTGTGGTCGTAGCACTCTACTGACCCAAGAACAATAAACTTTTATGTAGCTTGACCGTTTAAATGATAGACAAATTAAACGGACTTTGAAATGCTTTTGGGAAAGAAAAATACTGTCAATAAGGATAAGTTTTGTTAGAAGATATCATGCGAAATCAAAAGTGGAATGGTATCTCTATTCATTTTAGGCAATGTTTTAAATTGGCAGTAAAACATATTTTAGATATATAAATGCAAATGTTCATGTTACACTGTACCATGCGTCAGATACCTGGCTTGTAGCACCTAAAGGGTTAATGGGTATGTACATACATAATATAGAAATAAATATGAAAATCAGTATCCATTTTGAACATAGCATTTTTAGGAAATTATATGTAAATTTCAAACCTTTGGCCAGATGTACGCCATCATTCCCCGCAGCATGTCTGTAGAAGTGACCGGTTTCACGTCCTTCCCAAGGCTGACATCTTCTCGAGACATAAAAGAGGTACCTGGATGAAAGCAGTCGCGCTTGTGGATACCTAACACCGGGGACAGAATTCATCAGAGGATAGAGGATATAAGGAAACACGGATGGAAGGAAAGGCAACAAGCAACTAAGTAAGAAGGATCTATGCTGAGGATTAAGGAGAAACAAGCACTGCAATCATCCACTGTTAAAACAAAAAATATCACACAAAAACATGTTATTATTGTGAGTTGTGATGTGTTGTCATCTCGAGATAAAAATGTTCTAGATATTCAAATAATTTGTATCAATGTTGAACAGTCAATATAATTATACTTTTAGTCAGAGGCCGTACCGGCCTGTTTCCCGTATCTGTCACGCACACGAATAATGCAAAAGGTCCATTTTCGTATGATTTCTTTCAGTATCTACCTGTATTCTTTCAGTATCTACATGCATAGTAGGCTGTCTCACTACGTCAACATACCTACCAAACGCTGTCTTGTTATTATCAAATTTACAGAACAAAAAATCAGTGCCAAGTGTCGTGAAGCATAAATATAACATTGTTTTTACCCCCTTGTTCGGTGGAAGTGTTAGCTTCAATGAGCTCAAATTCTTTCGTGCAATAAAACAGCAAAAAATATATTTATTAAATTGTACCCGCGAAGTTTGTCATTTGTTACTCGTAAATTAAAAAATAAAGCAAAACTTTATTTGTGGCTAGTCCGTAAAGTGCTTCCATCATAACAAATGAACTCTTCTGTAAAATTTTACATCATTTGCGCTGTGTAAGTGACTTTTTAACAAGTGAAAACGTTGTATAAAAAAGAAGTGTTTAAAGTAAACAGTCTTTGACAGTTATTGTTTCAAGATCTGTTCGGCCCACTGTGCACTGCTATTGGTTGTCACTTTGGCTCGTCAAGCTAGTAAAATTGCGGACAATAATTTTGCCAGGCGTCGACTACTAATCACGCATTATTTATTAACATCATGAATTGCAAAATTTGCTTGAAAAACATGAGCCCAACGAAGACTTTAAAGTGCTCAAGGTGCTATATGAGTGCGCACCATTCATGTTTGGGTACTTCCTCTTCTGTTTTTAAAAGAATGTCCCAAATTTCACGCGGTAACTGGAAGTGTGAATCATGCAAATTGCAGGACCCACGCTCTAGATCCTCGAGCCCTCATGTGATTGCAAGTCAACTCTCTACGTCACCTACTGCGCAACCTTCTCATCCGGCGCCCCCAACGATACAGGCCCCACAAATAGTGTCTTCGGCTCTTGAGGAAAGATTGGGCGAATTGATGAAATCGATGTTCGAGAAATCAATTGACTCCTTGATGTTGAAAATAAAGAAAGTAATTAAAGACGAAGTTAGCGCTGCACTTGATTCATTTGCTTTCGATATTAATAACAAAATTACAGAACTTGAAGGTAAACTTTTGCAATCCCAGGTACGTATTGCCGATCTGGAAAACCAATTCGGTGATCATCAACAGTGGCTTCGAGTAAATAATGTAGAGATATCCGGAGTTCCGGAATTGAGCAATGTTTCACCCCCTGATATCATGATGAGGATTGCTAAGCTCGCTGGAGTGTCTCTGAAGCCTGATGATATCGAGTTTGCACATCGCGTGCAATCTTTTAAACCAGAGGCCGGACGTCCGAAAACCATAATTGCAAAATTAAAAAACCGTCAGCTCAAGGACAATATATTATCTGGTATTCGGAAACACAAAAATTTCTCATCTGCGAACATTGACCTACCCGGTGAACCTAGGAAGATTTTTGTTCACGACCATCTGACTCCATCTAACAAGAAACTTTTTAAAGACTGTAAATTGTTGTGTAATTCTTTAAAGTTCAATTATATATGGGTGAGAAACTGTAACATTTATGTAAGAAAATCCGACGGTTCACCACGAATCCATATTAGAAACGAATCGGATTTTCTAAAACTAAAATTATCAAAACTCGCCGTATAGTGTTATATAATATATTGTATCACTATTTTATCTTTTTTTACATACAACTTTTTACGATACTTCCATTTGCACAATTGTTCTACACACACTTGCACAATCTACCACATACATTTTTATTATTATTAAAAAATCAAATATTCAATATTTCACACTATTTTATTGTCAGAAAACTGTATCCTTATAGTGTACTATCATTTGCACACTTGTCCTGTACACACTTGCACATTCTACTGCACACAATTTTATTATTAAAAAAACAAATATTCTATATCTCGCACTTTTTTATTGTCTTTAAACTGAATCATCATAGTTATGCGCCTTTACCAAGGAGTTTAGTCACATTATTTATGGAATTATCTAAAGGTATATATTTTTCTCAGTTATATTATGTTTATGAAAGGCGATAAATTACAAATTCTTTATCAAAATATAAGGGGAATTCGCTCTAAATTATCTCTTTTTTATCAGAATGTCTTAAGTAACTGTTATGATGTAATTATAATCACGGAGACTTGGCTACGCGAAGGAATCCTCGATTCCGAAATTTGCGACAGCAGGTACGATATTTTTCGCCGCGATCGTGATCGCGTGGAAAGTGGTAAGCTCGACGGTGGGGGTGTGATGATACTGGTACATCGGAGCCTCAGTGCACGGGCGCGTCCCGAGTGGTCGCGAGTGGGTTCGGAGTGCTTGTGGGTTACCATTCCTTCGGAGTCCTTGCGCTCCCGCATGGGTTCGGCTGCGTCTTCTTCAGCTTCTCGCAACTTACATATTTGCTCTTCGTATGCCCCTCCTGACAGCATCAACTATGTAAACAAGGGTAAGAACCAAGTTTTCCTATCTCAACATATATTGCGTTTAACTTCAATATTTGAAAGTGTTTTTGAACTTGGTGGCGATGATTATTATTTTGTTGCGGGTGATTTTAATCTATCCAATATTCAATGGATTTCTTTTGACTCCCCGGTTTATATCCATAAAGGGTCAGCCGAGTTACAGGAATCAGCCAGGAACTTGATCGAATTACTCATAAAAAATAACTTTCGTCAATACAATTTGAATAAGAACTCTAAAAATAATATTCTCGACCTTGTTTTTAGTAATTTTGCATCGGAAGTAAGTCGCTCTAATTCTCCTTTAGTAAAGGAAGATGTTTTCCACCCCTCGTTAGAAATTTTCATTAATGATATTTTTACTGTCCCTCTTAAGGAAAACAGTTTACCAATTAGAAGGTTTCGGAAAGGAAACTACGATCTGATTAATGAAAAGTTTTTACAAATTAACTGGATTCAACAATTCCTCGGCTTATCGTTGGAAGATACCGTCTCCAGGTTTTATGATTTAATTAATGATTTGATCGTAACACACATTCCTCTCGACACGCGTAATCGCAAACGTTCATATCCTACTTGGTTTAGTGATTCTTTGTTAAAATTAATTAAAGAAAAAAAGAAAGTTCATGCCAAATGGAAAAAGTTTGGTAACCTTCTCGATTACGATGAGTTTGCTCTGTTGCGTCATCGACAAAAAATACTTCAGGAAGATTGTTTTCAAAAATATGTTGTATCTTTACAAAATAACATCAAATCCAACCCCAAGCAACTCTGGTCATATATAAAAGAACGTCGAGGTGGCTCTGCTTACCCTAAATCCTTCGAGTGTAAAGATCAGAAATATAACAGTGGTCAGTCTATTTGTCAAGGATTCAATGATTTCTTCAGTTCGGTCTTCAGCAAACCTTGCACTTCATATTCTGTAGAAAATCTTGCACCACCATATTGTGATGACGGTAGTTTAATAGATAAAATTGAAACTACTGAAAGGGAGGTACACAAGTTCTTGTCTACACTCGACGTAAATGGAGGTGCTGGAAGTGACGGAGTACCTCCATATTTTATTGTAAAATGTGCAAAATCATTGTGTATCCCTCTCAATAAAATAATTAATTTATCTCTCAAACAAGGATATTTTCCTCTGAAATGGAAAGAAGCTCATATCTTACCAATACACAAAAAAAGTTCAAAAAATAAAATTTCTAATTATAGAGGTATTTCCATACTCAATACTTTCAGCAAAGTGTGCGAAAAAATAGTTTATTCTCGGATTTATCCAATCATAGTAAAAGGAATACCTCCCCAACAACATGGGTTTCTGAAAGGCAAATCTACTATCTCCAATTTGATAGAATTTATAGATTATGTTTTTCATTGTATGGACAAACTTGAGCAGGTTGATGTAATTTATACAGACTTCGAAAAAGCTTTCGACCGAGTGGATCATATCATTCTTATGAGAAAACTTTTAAACTTGGGTGTAAAAGGAGACGTTCACAGATGGATCTTATCTTATCTCAGCAATAGAAGCCAAGCTGTTGTTCTTGGTGGTTTTCGATCTGAGTTTGCTGATATTTCCTCCGGAGTACCCCAGGGTTCACATTTGGGACCATTGTTTTACAATGCGTATCTCTATGATATTTATGTTGTATTTATGAACGCAAGATTTTTGATGTACGCAGATGATAAAAAAATATACTTCAAAGTTAAGAATCCCCTTGACTGTCTTAAACTTCAAGATGATCTAAACCGTTTGACAGAATACTATTTGAAAAATCGTATTAACGTCAATGTATCAAAGTGTTTGCTTATTTCTTTTTCGCGAGGTCGACATCCAATCCCATATCATTATATATTATCAAACCAACCTGTTCAGAGAGTTGATACCGTACGCGATCTGGGTGTTATTCTTGATAGCAAACTTACATTTGAGAATCACTTCGATGACATACTGACCCGTGCACATAGAAACCTTGGTTTTGTACTTCGTACATGTCAGGTATTTAATGATATCGCGTGTATTAAAATGGTCTACTTTGCTCATGTTCGCAGTTTGCTCGAGTATGCCTCTTCTGTTTGGTCTCCACAATATGTCACACATAAAGAAAAGTTTGAGAAAATTCAATGGACATTTCTTAGACATCTTAACTGGAGATGCAGGTATACCGATCTCAATTATATGTCTTCCTGCAAAAAACACCACTTGCTTACTTTAGAAGATCGCCGTCTACTGTTGGACATGGGGGTGCTTCATGACATACTCAGTGGACGCCTTGATAGTCCGGCTCTTTTGTCAGAGTTATTATTAAATGTCCCCGGCTACCGCACCCGTCACACGTCGAGCTCTCTATTTCATGTGCCAGCAGTTCGTACGAACTATGCCCAGAACTCTCCACTTATACGTTTTGCTAGTGAATATAATTTGAACTTTCCCCTTATTGATCCATTTGATTGTAAAAAAATAACATTTAAAATGCGCGTCTTAAAACATTCTTTTTTGTCTTATACTTAGTTTCAATAATAAAGTTTTATTTTATTTTATTAAATTTTATCTCTATTTCTTAATATTTTATATATATTTATATTTTCGATACCTGACACCCTCTTTCCAATATAACACCCACACACCCACCTTCTCACTCACTTACACTCACACAAACACACTAGTATGTATTGTACGTGTATTTAATGTATTTCTGTGGATATCTGTCATTGGTTTTATTCTCTGTATATGTTATTTGTTATATTTGTATTACATGTATTACTGTTGATATCCCCAATAAATAAAATAAAAAAAAATAAAAAAATTAGCTTTCATCGGCTTATTCAGGGAACATTGCTATCTTCATAATTTAACCCCATTACGCTAGTCCAGCTGTCTGCTATTATCATGCACGTGGCCATCTCTTCTTATCTCACAGTTGCGAGCGAGTACAATCTCATTGCCAATCGAGCCGCAAACTCAAATAAAGCGACATTGGAATGTACAAGCATGCAAACAATAAATTAATATTATCTCTCAAATATTATGGAGATAGTTTTAACAATTAAACAAATGGCTACAATAATATATATTTTTAAATCATCTTTGCACTGGCAATATCTGTTAATAATAATGATTTATCAAATAACACACGTAGTGAAATTATATTGAAAAATTGTGTTTAAAACTGTATAAATAAATCAAAATGCTAGTGTTGTGAATATACAGTAAAAAAAAATATTGACATATTTTTCAAATAAATCTAAACTTCTAATCTAGTATAAAGTATGCATTAATTTATGTATGTTGGAAACAGAAAACAAATAAGTACAGTCAACACTCCTATAACCTGGTATTCTAATAATGTGGATTCTTATAACGAAAATTTCAAACAACCCTCTTATAATGCGGTATAACACATTTTTCATATAAGACAAATTTCATTCAATATAAATGACTTAAAAAGTTCATCTATTGCATTCATCTGCATGTTGTTTGATTGGTAAGGTAAATTGACATTGACAAATAAGGGACCAGGGAATTCCCCTAAATATGAGCAAACAATAAAGCACTGCACTCTTTTAATTTAGCATAAAATTGTCTTCAAATGTGTTCAGACGTACACAAAGAGAATTTTTGGCACGTTAGAAAAAAAAAGGTTAGGATAATAATACTGTGACTTGGATCTAAAAGGGCCGATAACAGATTTAATTTTTTTCTTACCGGCATTTTGTAGATGGTGGATAACCATTAAAATAAATACTTATTTAACTATTTTATTTACAAATACGTATGTAGTCATTATTTTTAATTAATATTTGTAATCAAATATGTCATACAGTTCATAATGACGCCACAAAATGGCTGAAAAATTACTCTTTTGTCAAACACAAACTCTTCTTTTGTAATATTGCGATTTACGACATTGACCTTTTTAGATCCAATCCACAGAATATGTGTATTTTTTATAAACAATTGTTTTTAGTTTGTAATTTTCTTATATGAACTATGTATCATATTTTAAAAACTTACACCTAAATATGCCATTTGTATTACGTTTGTAACACAATTTTATTTATTAAATGTATTCATAAAGACTTTGAGAATAATATTTTTATAAATGTAATGCAAAACTAATCGGTCTGATTTATGTACAATCAAATAATTTCTGACATTCATTTAACATGGTTTCTATATAATGTAATACGAACAAATCACGTAATAGAAGGGTTGACTGTACACAAATTCTAAAGCACAATAATTTAGAAATCGGATGGCTATTAAACTGTGTGCACATTTACAACTAAGAAAATAAATATTTAAAAATAAAACCAAAATACACTGGAAATTATTCCACAATAATTATATAGTAAATTGTTAGAAAATTAATTATTTATCTAATTCATGTCTGTAATTCGATTCGAAGTTAGGCCTCTAAAAGTTTCAATGTTAGGTATTGCCCATTAACAATCTTCAAAATGTGTTACCTATGTACGAGGATCATCCACAAAATAAGATTACAAAGGCTCCTGAGGCAGTGGGATTTTTTTCATTCAAAAGTTGGCGCACCTGATGTGCATGGGGGATCATAAAGGTAAATTTATTTGGTCGCGCGTGTTTGTCGGCCATTTAGTTTAGTAGCAGAGAATTTTTCCGATAAAGATCACATTGCGCACTCCCGGCACCTCCCGTCCGTGCGAGGTCATCCGTTTTTTACTTTGCAGAACTGCTGCTGCGAATATCCATCAGAAACTCGTAGAAGTTTATGGTTGTGATGTGATGAGTTGACAAAATGTCACGAAGTGGGTTAGGTTGTTTAGAGAAGGGCGTACTGATACTCACGACGAGGCAAGGCGTGCAAGACCATATTTTTTTCTGACGAACTTGTGCAAAGAATTGAAGAACAAGTGCAAAAGGACTGCCGTGTGACGACCTTCACAAAAACTTTCCTGGCATTTCTAAGACTCCTTAGTGAAATTGTGTCAGAAAAACTTGGTTACAAGAAGTTGTGTGCGAGGTGGGTGCCCAGAATGCTCACACCGGAACACCGTCAAAATTCCGTGACCACCTCGCGTGAATTTTTGGATCATTTTGCACAGGAAAGAGAAGGTTTTCTGGACTCTTATCATGACGGGGGATGAGACATAGATGTGTCCTATCCACCAAGAAGTTCAAAACAATCCATTCAATCTTTTTTATTTTCAAAATATTTTATCCGCCGGCTGCCACCCGACCAATTATCATCCCACCCTCCAGGACCTTATATAATTAATAATGGGTTTAAAATTATTTTTTTTATAACCCCTCAGCCGTGGGTGATTTTGGAATTAAAGTATTTAGTGTTTGCCCTTTTATGATTGTACTAAACTATAAAAAATCTACATTTTAGCATATCAAAGCCACTACATCTCTTATTAGAGCCTACCATAAATAACGATTATTGATTACTGATATCCAAATGCGATAAATTTATTTCTAGATTGAATTAACAGTATATTAATTTTGCTTACAATTTTGACGATAAAATGTTACCGTAATTTTTCCTAAATAACTAGTAGAATATAAGCTAGTTTACCTTGGGGAATTTTAAGATTTCTTCCTTTCTTTCCTAACACAGCAGCTAGTACACTATTCCCATACTTGGAAGTTGGTTTGTTGGAAACTGGAGAATGTCCTGATACATCTGTACTTTTATTCTGAAAGTAATATATATGGTTTTTATGTATATTTATTATATCATTCTATTTTGTGTATAAATAACACTAATACAAATAAAACACATTGATTTAAAATTGCTTTGCCCACTAGATAAAAAGATATAGCATTATATATTCAATGGGAAATACATTGGTACTTTAGACTTGGATATTGTAGCTTTCATATGAGGTATATATTGGGACGACATGATGGACTTTACTTATAAACCTGGCATAAAGTTTTGCCTTGGCATAGAAGTAGAAATTTCTACATTATTTTATTCCAGGTTTAGAAATAAGGCCAGTATGTACATCAAAATAAAACATTTATTTTATGTAGCAGTTTAATGAAACAATTCGAAATGCACAAATTATGTTCGAACTATATGGTTGCACATTGATAAGAAAAAAATACAAAATAATATGAAAGACATCAAATTTTTTACTCTGAATAATTTAAAAACTAACCCCCAAATAACAAAATTATCCAAGTTTTTATGAAAACTAAAGATTAACCCAACTGTGCACAAACCTTGGCCGCATCATATTGTAACTTTCATTGCTCACAACATCATTAAATGGTAGTGACTAACTGAAGTTTCAGTTTCGGCCAGTAAAACAAGTTTCGGCTACGGTTTCAGCCAAAAATTGGCTGAAACTACGGCTCAACCGAAACTTGCAGTCCAGATGAGTCAGATAACATTCAGCTGTACTCGGATGCATCTTATGGCTCATGACTCTTAAGTTCTCGTGAGTTCTACAATCTTTTATACTTACATCCGTGTAATTCCTCAACAACTACTCTAAAAATGGCACCTCTTCGTGTTGATTAACATGCCTATCAAAAAGGCAAGTCCACAGAGACTGCACTACTTAATTTGTTGGAACAGAGAGGGAAAACATTTTTGGTAAGGGCCTATGACCTGTCATCGGCTGGTTTAAGTGGCCACTGTGGCCACTTTATACACTGTGTAACATTCACTATTCTGCCTATGTTTAAACATCCACATTTGCTCAACTCTTCCATCTGTTGACTTTTGAAAAAAGCTGAAACCTTTATCATAACTTTCTGGGGAGGAATTCCAACCTATCTACAAGCATTTTGACATACTCTAAACCTTGTTGAGACTGCACTACTTGCATTAATTGAAAGAGCAGTGAAGGCACTTGATGATGAAGATATTACCCTTTATGCCTTTCTAGACGTTTAGGGAGCTTTTGATAACACCTCAACTGAAGCCACTACTGATGGAATGACGAAACGAGGTGTTGATTCGTCTACTGTAAAATTGATTGAATCAATGCTTTCAAACAAAGCGGGCAGGATGAGTAGCCAAATATGGCAACCCTACTCATGCACAATATTTGGTAATATTAAGCTATATTACTATCGTTGGATCCGATTTTTTATGGGTTTAAATCAAACTAATTTGGGGGTTTTGGAAACAAAAAATAATTATAAATTATCAAACCAATTAGGTACCTACATGTTTTGTTTACCTCATATATTTTTTTCAAACACATTTTTTGTTAACTCACCCGGATTATGTGGCTAAAGCAAGTTGAATGTCCGCAATAAAGAAATGGAGCGAAGTTATGAACTCTCTGTTGCGAAACACAACAGTGATTTTTACAGAACAGCCTACTAAATCCAAAAACTTTTAATTGGAGAGCCATTTCAAAGACGAAAACAACAGAAAAAAAAAAAAAAATTATAAACTACATTTATAATAAATACGTTGCATGTATTTAAATTTACTCACTCACGTATAATATATAATATTATCTATAAGTAAAAAAATCTAATGAAACGTCAGAAAATCGCTAAGCTTAGAAATGAGATCAAGAAACGAAAGCAAACCACAGTGCAAAGTGTGACATAACATGATAACCACAGATAAGTGATAACACACCAAAACATGAACAAACGTCAAAATAAACTAATGCGTTCATAAATATCACCGGTACCACTTGAAAGTGTATAAAGTTGGAGCGAGTCGTAAAACTCATTTTTAGTAAATTTTACAACCTGACCTCAAATGAATTTGAATAAGTTAATTGTGCAACTGATTATGAGTTTCGCAGTTTATATAAAAGATAAGTTAGTCATGGCTGAATTAGATTCGGAGAATATTAAATTATTGGGGTACCTACTTACATTGATCGACAGCAAACGCAATAATAGATTACTCGATGTCAAAAGTATTCTATTAAGTTATATGAATGATTAATGATTTTATTTATCACGGATTAAAATTCAAATCAAAAAAGGAGATATTGTTGTTTTTATAACAACAATTATACATTTTGGGGGGGGGAAAGCAAAATGGGGACCTAAAGTAAAACGGGGCTACCCAAACATATATAAAATTAGAGATGCTAAGTGTGTATTGCAACAAATATGTCGTATTTTTTGTTTTGTAAAAAAAATGTGCATTTCCATTGAGCATAACGGAACACGGATACGAGGCACAGTGGGGTATCCCATGGTACCCCGTACACTTTATTCATTTGATTAAAGAAGGTTTTTTTATGTTTTCATAGGGTGCGGACCTACGAGAGGTGACTAGTTTGTAAAAAACATAAAACAGGCCGTAGATGTAATTTTAAGCGAAACAACAAGGTTCAGAAAAGCAGTATTATGCAGTTTTTTTAAAGTTGCGTTAAAAAGCAAATTTCCACATTATTGAATTACTCACTATAGTTACTTAGCCTATAAGAGTGTTGTGATTAATAATAATGGTAAAATGCACGTTAAACATTTTATATGTTTACTATAATAAACTCCTTTTTTACATGTGCCAGCAATCTCCATTGACGAGACAAGTTAGTCAAGTGTCAAAAAAGTCGGATCAAACAAAATATTCATAATCATCATCAACACACAGCCAGTCCTGTCCACTGCTGAACATAAGTCTCTCCATACGTCCCAGTCTTGCCCTTTCTTTATCCATAGTCAGCAGCAATTTTTTTATATCATACATATTTGGGGGGTCTCCCTTTTTTTATTTTTTTATTTTTATTCCAGTAAAATGGCTATAAAGTGCAGAGCCAATTCTACCATATAAACATGAACATAATTCTAAATATAAACAAAAATATAACAATAAACATAAATGTAACAATAAACATAAATATAACAATAAACATAAATATAAACATAAAATAAAATTTTATATTGCAGCACTTATGGTGGTCTTAACATATCGCGCCATCGCTCAAACAACGGTGAATGGATCCACCTTGCAGTGGCTTGGAGAATTTCGTTATTAGAGTTTTTTAGGCGTTCCCATAGGCTCCAGGCTCTTTGGCGAAGCAGGGCAGCGAAAATGTTTATTTGTCCAGCTGTAAACATTTCAAAGGCACTGCAGTACCTAGGCAATCCGAATAATTGTCTGTATGAGTTCTTATACGTGATCCTTAATTTATTCCACGCTCCTTGCGTAAAGTTATTTCAAAATTCCGCTGTATACATGGACGTCAAATACAAAGTAAATATGATTTTCTTCACTTCGTTACTGCATTGAAAGAAGCGTCTCGCTAGCATAGAGGCCCTGACATTGATGGCTATCTCTGTCTCTCTATGTCCTGATCGTCTTTATAATTATCAGTCAGTATGTGACCTAGATATTTGACTTTTGGAGTTACCGTTAAACTGTTGTTGTCTAGGAATACAGGAGGTGATGGGTGCACGAACTCAGAAATTGACGTCTTGTGTTTAAATATAAGTACGGCAGATTTTTTTGCATCGTATATCATATTGTAGTCAATTGCATATTTTTCGCAAATATTGAGCAACAATCTCATACTATTAGTAATTTAATTATTTTTTCTTAGCGAGGTTTCCACTCAACTACCCTTTTATTACATCTTTGGTATTTTTATCTGGCAACATGAACCTACCCCAAATGAGCATTTAAGCTTAGCCAATCTTTTGACTACACCCGTAACTCCAAACTTTTTCCGTATCTCAGCGTTTCTTATCTGGTCAGAAAGTTTTATATGTAGCGTGGCTCTTTCGTGTTTCCTCTGTGCTACCTGGAGCTTCCGTCAATAATAAGTCTTAGCTTAGTCGATTTGGCAAATCGTAATGTTTCTGCTCCCATATTATGTCAATATTGAAAGTTGTACTTTTAATATTTACATAATATGGAGCAGAAACATTAACATTGGTCATACATTGTAGCATTGGTCATACATTTTGCGTTTCAGACTTGGGGGAATATTGCTGTTGAAAAACTTCTTTAGATTGCCATATGCTGCCCACCCAAGACCGATTCTTCTCTGAAGCTAGGCAGTCTGGTTATCTTTGGAGAGTAAAATGTTGTGGCCGAGATATTTATATTCATCGACTTCTTTTATTCAATAATTGGCAATATCTAGAGCACCACTGAGGATCGAATTCGTCACTAATTTGGTCTTGTTTGTGTTAATAAGGAGTGCCACTTTTTATGTCTCTTATGTGTAAGCTGGTTTAACATGACCCGCGCCATATTCTAATCTTCTGATACAGTGATGCAGCAGCAATAAGTGTGCTGAAAAGTAGTGGAACCGGCTGAGCCTTTTGGACATGTAGATAGTCGTAGTGACAAACCCCTGAAGGAGGATATTAAAGATATTACGGAGATGACCATAGACGAATGGCAGAGACGTTGGGATTCCTCTCCAAAGGGTATATGAAGCTATTCTTTTTATCCAGACGTGAGGACAAGAGTTCGAAATAAGCGCTAGAGTCTAAATCACCATGCATTCAAATGATTTCAGGTCATGGAGAATTAGGGGTCGACTTCATTTCCTTGCTCTTGTTTTTTTGCGGTTGCGGAGCGTTAAATCAAACGGCCGAACATGGGTTATGGCATTGTCCTGTTCTAAATGAGGAAAGGGAAGTTATGTTGGACCGTCCGATGGATGTTACTACATACTACAGATATCTTGATGTAGCCAGATCAGATTTGCCGGTCTCTCGCCCGTCTTGTCCGATACCTACTTTGAGGCACCATACTAGTACAACAATCATATGGCAAGCGATAAAAATATTCAAGTTCAGACAAGAATCGAGTTACTGCAATTGTCTGTTTCATTAACATTCTCCCATGCTTACATGAGGTGAGTATAATTTATTTGATTTTTTCCTTATCAGTAGTTTATTACACATGTTTCGAGACATAAGTCCCAACTCCATGGGACTAAAAGTCCTGTGTTGAGTTGGGACGAGTAATTAATTGACACAGACATACGAGTATATCACCAAAAATATTATATTGGATCAGAAACATAATGATCATTTAAAAAAATAAATATGATAATAAAAAATATATAAAATGTATATTGCTACCTAGACAAGAACATGAAATACAGCAATGTACCTAAAGCACTTAGTGAGTTACTTCAGACACGTCTAAATGAAGATTTGCAATTCCGATTTACGCATATTAATGTCGAAGATTTGCAATATTATTATAACTAAATATATTTTGTGCATCTGAAATGTTATAGCTGGAGCTACTCTGATGCAAGAAATAGATGCCTAGAGTAAATTAATTCAATGTGCAAATGTAGTATATTCAAACTTTGATTACGTGTGCGTAGCCAAAAAAATATATACAAATCATTCAACTGTGCTTACACAATAAAAAATCGTATGTTTACTTCTTTCTCCGACAGGCACTAACACATAATAAAGGCTTCTAGCAAATTGAATATATTTGATAAGCGAGTAATTTTAAATATAAAAAAATTAGACCTAAAAATGAAATTGCAGCATATTTAAACGAAATGTTTTATTGATTATTATTAATATGGACTATTATAATATATGCCATATGATTTTTTATGCATAATTAACTTAAGAGTCCTCACTGGGGAATCCTGTTCTAATGAGGACTGTATAGTGTTCAAAATTTCTACGGTACATATTTCACGTGTCACTTAAATATTTTTTTATTTCTTCAATGCTAATTTGCGTCTGCCAGATTTTGATTTTATTTTTTGAAATATTTCTGGTCACTTGTTTACTTAATTTCACGGAAAAGCATATTACAATTTGGCTAAAAAATAATCCTTGCGCCTTTGACCAAACGCTGCATTAAAGATAAAGCTTCTGTAAGGTAGAGCTGAAACCTTTATTGTTGTGGGTAAGATTCATCTGGCTAAATTATTTCACCTAGAAGGCAACGCCTGAAAACAATTTTTCAATGTTTATACTTCTTATACCAGTTAGTTAAATGTTTTGAGTATGTCCAAAAGTTTACAGACAGGCTGGATTCCTCGATCGGATGAATTTTTTTGCAACAGTTAAAGGTTCAGCCCTTCACTTCACTAAAATCAACAAATGAAATAATTGAAGAGATATGAATGTTTAAACATCGGTAAAATGGTGAATGTCACAAAGCGTGTAAAGTTGCCACTTAAACCAGCCAATTGCTGGTCATAATCTCTGTAAATGCCTAGACTTCCATAATTTCTTCTCTCCATATTTGTTGTTATTTGTCAATCAAATTATTGTTGCGAAATTCTATTTAACATCGATTTCTGTTGATGAGTACAAACATTTCCTACCTAAGGAATTACAAAACATTAAATCTCTGATTCAGTTTAAAGTAGGTTTGAGGTTTTGGATAAGCATGGAAGGAACAGATAGACACCTTTTTCAAAAAAATTACGACTAAAAATAAAATAAAAGGAACGACCCACGCTCAGACGTTGAAGTCTCTGTGGACATTTTTTCCAACTTACCGTAAAGGTTAATTTTAATGTGTACTTTTTAAAGTGTATTTTTGTAATGAAATTTCTATGTAAATAAATGTATGGAAAAATAAACAAATGAAAAAATTGTAGGAGACTAATGCTTTGATACCTTTTAATATTTTTCTTAGATTAATGTAGGGAAAAGTTATATCCTGAATAGCATAAATGGTTTAAATTATTTATGACACTTCTACGACCAAGAATGCGAAGTATCCACGCAACAACATTAAATCCTGAATAAATAATTACAACAATACGTACAATTTTTTGTACCGCTGTTATTTTATACCCAGTCACATTCACATAAAAAAGATAACGTACATATAAGGTAATGCCATCAACGTTGAGAGTACCAACTATATCTACAGACGCACGATATCCTTGTAATAAATACATTTTTATTCTGAATACATATTTTATATTTTATTATTGCTAATTTCATTTTTTTTAATTAGGAAAAACAACAGAAAATAAAAAAGGCAGTACATACTTACTGTACCGTCTTAGTTGAAATAACTGACGATATCCGACAAGCAATAAACGATAAATGTATAACGCTTTTGGTCCTACTCGATTTTACTAGTGCTTTTAACTCTATTGATGTTGATTTACTTTTTGCCAGACTTGAGTCCTTATTGGTATCTTCATCCGTGATAAATTGGTTCTCAGCGTATTTACGCAGCCGTGCGTTAAAATGATCAGATTGGATCAGATATTCTTTCAGATTGGATTGATCGATCAATGTGCCGCAAGAGGGGTACTTGGTTCAATTTTATTTGTCCTTTTTATCAATTCAATAACCCAAAACCTCCCCTGTTTGTAACTATTTATGCCCCGATAATTTTTAATTATTTATTCATTTCTTACCCGGTGATATTGATGAAGCACACAAAGCAATGTCATATGCACGCCAGCATATCTCTTCATGGGCAAAAAATAATGGACTTCTCATACATCCTACAAAAATACGAATGGTATTTGTTGGTAGTTAAAGAATGTGTTCTAAAATGGATCTTCCTACACTCCTGTTTTAAAAATAAATGGCACATAAATTCCATTCATCACTTCAGTCAAACACTTATGTAGGTATTCTCAAACATAAACATTTGGGGTGGCATGTTCAGGTTAACGAAGATAAGTTGGAACGATTGCTGAATGTCTGCATCCGTTACAGCGTTAATCTTCGCCAATTTGACAAAATAACCGTTTGATTTTTATTTCCAAATCTTGAAGAAGTCATGTAAGTTTAAAAAAAAAAAATTTAACCAAATATGTTCATATTTTAAGTTTTGTAAGGGCTATTTTGCCGTAAGTATTTGCCGTTAATAAAATAAAACATAAATAAAATAACCGAATAACACTCGCAACTACACTGGCTCAGTAGTAGGCACAGAAGAATCATTCACATTCTATCACGTCTTTACAATATTTTGTATGATCCACTTCGCCTGTTTATCTAAAAAAAAACTCTTAAAACCTCTATCATAACATGGGCTATCTTATTATTATTATATTATCCGCTCTAATTTATTTGTTTCCTCTTTCCAAATAGTAACTGCCGGATTGTGTAATAATTTATTCACTAATGTAATGTTTGTTATTTACATTTATTCAAGATTGAAATGTCACTATCTGAATACCTGAGTTTTTCCTTTCTCCTTATTTCCTTCCCATTCCCGCTCCTCTCCTCGAAGTATAATTTAGATTTTAAGTTAAATTTTGTTTCTGTAATTTTATGAATAAACATGTTCTGTTTAACGATAAAATTATAAGAACTTATTTTTATTAGTACACCTAGAATATGTCCATTTACTTCTTATTTTCTCAAACTGAACGGTTTGAGTAGGTAGGAAAAAATTGTCTTAGTAGAATATACCCGCCCATTTATGTATGTATTTTTTTTCCCTCACATAATAATTTTTTTTTTTTTTAATGTGACCTCACTGGAGTGGGGTTACCCGAACCGGGGACACTTAACAATATACTTAAAAAAAAAAAATTACATAGTTTTATTCCATTTATCTTTGTATTTTTTACCAGTGACCGGGTCTTGTCGTGACCGACATCTTCAGCCTGGAAAAAAACTGTCTCGTATTTTTATTATTATAATTAAAATGCAGTTTCATCATGAATGACAAATAGTTTCAAGAAAACTTTTTCTAACTTTGCATTTTGTTTTAAATTTCGGCCAATATCGATAATTTGAAAAATTCCAGTTTACCATTTCGACTAACATAATTTTAAAAATCTTTTACTGTCTCGTTGACAAAAATCCAATCGAATCAGTATGTAATTTAATTCGATTTCTACCTCCCTGTACCAGCCATGATGAGTGTGAGAAACGCTTTAATTACTACCGCAAAGGGAGTGAAGGTCGCCCGTCCGCCGCACTGCCACCGCACGCTGAAGCGACCTTCGACATGAAGCGTATACTTTTATAGTAAACGATGATATTACAGAACATCTCCAGGGATGGTTGACCCTGGCCCCGAGCCTTTTACCTTCGCAGGTTACCCACCTGTGCAATGTGGAGGTAATCGGAGATGGGATAATAACCGTGAAATGATACAGTGCACACAATACTTTTAATAATAATACTTAAAATAATAAGTGTAATAAGGAAGTCATGTTTGCCGTTTGTCCTAAAGGGGACACCAATTGTCTGCTATACCTACCTACCTACATACATATAGTCAAATTTCATCACACTCAATTTCAAATTATGTTGTATGTAATTTTTATGGGAGTAGGTGGGAATTAATCAAATTGATCAATTGAATTACGTACATATTTTTTTGCCTCAACATCGAAATTATCATGTTAGCTGATGATTCCAATGATATTAAATATTTATCTAATGAGTTGGTGACTTAATATGTGTTAATTTAATTTATTTATTTATGTATTTACGGTTCCATGAACCATTTACAACAGTTTACATAATTACAATGACACCAGTGAAAAAAAATACAACAAAAAATAGCATTATATTAAAAAAGAACAAAAACATCGAAAAAAGTGTACAATGGTAAACAGTTATTATATATAAAAAAAAAAAAAAAATTACATCTCTAACAAATACAAATATTTACCCATTTAAAAGAATCGTAAATTAAAGAAAACGGGAGTTTTAAAAAAGAAGAAGAGAAGGAAAAAAAGAAAAAAAAAGAAAAAGAAAGTGCTTTAAAAGGAAAGTTAAAAAGTTTACTTCGTGGTTTATATAAATATTAATACTAAACAAAAATAAATATACTCACAAGAGTAAAAAGTTAAAACCAAAGTGAAGAACTAATGATTATTTGAATTTTTAATAGTTAATTCCTTTTCAAAACACAGGACTTGATCATCAGCGGCGTGGTACAAAATAAATCTAAATCATCACTGTATTGATTTGCAAGTCGCTGCATGTGAATAATTGGTGAATTCAATAAATAATTAATACCATAATGATGACTGTAAAACAAAAAAAATAGTCTTGATACATTTTTATAAATCGAAAACGTTTTTTTTAGAGTGCATATGCCCACGTATACACCAAAAACAATGTTTATAGTAAAAAAAATACGAATACTTAAGGAAACTCCTTCAATAATCTATAAGCTTTCTTTACAATATTTTCCAACGAAACGAAAAGTCTACTATTGCCTATTAAAAATTATGGGTAGTTAGTACTTTTACATACGCATAAAATTAACTTGGTTTTGAAATTGTTATAAATATTCGCTTTATAAATATTTATATTTTAAGGCCAGTTTCAAAAGACATATTTAAATGTGCCAAAAAAAGGGAATCAAGTTGTGTTAAAACGGGGCTAGACCTTTGCCTTAGAACAGGAAATATGGTTTAACGATCCGCGACGCTTATACCAATCCATCTATTTTACTATATTTCTGAGTGTGCGTATCGAGACGTTAAAGGAGCCGGCTTTGTAATCACTCGGTAGATAAATACAAACGATCGTTGAACCTACCTCCTTGGTAATTGTCAAAAATAATTTTTTACTTGAATTGGGATTTACTGGAGTTTATAATAGCTTTAAAGTGGCCACTTTTTATCCTAGAAGCCTATTTAAAATATAAATGAGAACTATTTTATATTTTAATGAAGTGAGGAACGCGGACTAAATTTTCGGGGTCATTCATTGGTTGGATTCGATCATATGATGTCGCGATGACAAGTCGAACATACCGAGGTAGATTAAGATAATACAGAAGTTAAGTATACCATTTCGGTATGTACCGATGAAGATAGCCTTTATTTTATTTTATTAATTTATTTTAAATAGTAGGGCCTGCCATCCAATAAGATGAATTCACTTAATTAAACTTAAATCAAGCGACGTCGGTTGAAACTTTATAAAAAATAAATATACCATATTTTAAATTAAAGAAAATAATAAAAGAAATACGGACAAAACAAGAAGATATTGGGAAGGAAAAGAAGGAAATTGATGAGGAGTGGTGAAGGATGAATGAAGGAAAATAGGAGTGGAAAATTGCATTTGATTTGACTACGAGAAATAAAGAGCAAAAAAAGACGATACGTCTATTCTCTGTTATTCTGAATCAAGCCTATTAGTTCTCTTCTGTACTATATGAAGTGTTAAATATTTTAAGACTATTAAATTTCTTGTTAAATGTTTCACATGTACGAGCGATGGTAAAATGTTTCCGATGATTAATTTTTATGTTAGGAATATGTAAAATATCAGACAGTCTAGTTGGTCTAGAGGGGACATGGTAAGCAAGTAGATTAATTAGTTCTGGGGAAACAAATTTATTATTTACAATTTTCTAAAGCAGGATCTGATCGAAATATCTCATCTGTGTGTTGATGAATCAAGGTTATGAAATTTTAAAGAAGCTATATAATTTGGAAAATGCAATTATTTATTTATTAATTTTTTCCATTGTGAACAACGATTGATAAATAAAATAATGTGACCTCACTGAGGTTACCCATGCCGAGGACACTCAACAATGCTCTTTTTTTTATAATTTTACATATGAGAATACACAAAGAAGACTATATTATTATAATCGCGACCCTGGTTCACAACCCGAGTCTTTTATAAAATTTATCGGTCACCTGCTTCCAAATCATCTGCTCACAAAGTAGATATTTAAGCATAGGATATCGGCGTCAAAATATCCGTCATATGAAAAAAAGGCGTAACTTATAATTAATATTTTTGCCAAACAATAAAAGTGCGTGTGAATTTAATTTTTGAAGAATCACTAAAATTTCAGAGATTTTACACTAACTTAATACGTAGCAGTGGCAAGAGGTGAGTTTTTAGATTGGTAAACTGCAAAAAAAATCATAAAAATATGTCCATAGAGGTAATATGAACAGAATTCGATGAAAATTTTCAATGATATTTTAAATTCGATAATAATGCATATTATAATTTTTTTCTTATTTATAATATTTAGTGGCTTTTAGTTACAATTAAAATATTTCGAAACTTAACACCAACCGTAAAATAAAATAAATAAAACAACTTTGTTTTTAATTACTATTTTTTTTCCACCGACCGGTTTCAAAGCTAAACAAGTTTCTTTCTCAAGTTTTACTTAACTAATGAATTCTTTCCTATTTTATTTTATGGTATCAGTATGCTGCCAACAAAACAAATAAATCAAGATTTTCTTCATTCAATCATTTCTTCGAATATAAAATTAATACTATCTTCAAAAAAAATCAATAAAAATAAACATAATTTTTATAATTTACTTATTAATAAACTAAATAATAATAAAAGTGTTTTCGTTAAACTGATGTTAATATTTGTTGTGCCATGTTTTTTGGTTAATAATTATTCGTCCCAGCTCAACACGGGACTTTGGTCCCATGGAGTTGGGACTTATGTCTCATAAAATATAAGTACAGTGAATATTTTTTTTTTATTAATACGAAAAGGTTAAATTTCAGAACACAAATAATTGTGTGATAATGAGGTTATTTAATAAAGGTAGTATTTTCTATACAAGCGATGTTAATCAAAAAACACCTTTTTTCTCACGAATTATATTTTAATGATAAAAATCCTTTTTAGGATATAAATATTTATTTATAGTACTTAGAATTTATCATGAATATGCATATCAACATTAATGAATAAGCAACGTTTACGTGTATTTGTACCTTGTGCAAAAGGAATCATCTTTTCATTGACATAGTGAATAATGGCATCGAGCAATGGACATCGAAGTTTTTATGTCCTTCATTCTATTCGAGTAACTTGGAAAGTAAAAGTTGTCTCAAGATGGCCAACGATGGGCCTTCCACTGCCTTATATTAACAACCTCTTCTCCACTCCACGTAACTGACCAGCGCTCTGCACAATACGTTGACCGTTTAACTAACTCAGAGGCGGCACCTGTCGAATTGTATTGATAACTGAAAACAATAATTCAAGAAAAAAAAATATGTACCAATCAGATTAAATGCATTGAAATATCAATACAAAAAACTCAAATTGAATTTTAGAAAAAAAAGTTTAGATTGTTTTCAAAATTCTTCCAATCATAAAGATAATTGGCCAACAGTATTTTGAGTTTATCCAAATTTTTGTAGACATGGACTGGATTCAACTCCCTGAGGAGTTGTTAATATTTACATATTACAACAGAGATGAAGAACATTTAAGATAAGGTTATATAAAAGTTTAAGAAGGTAATAAGATGAATCTAACCTGCATAAATAAAGGTTTCAGCTCTTTTTTAAAAATGTATTTTTTATTTTTATTAAGTCTTAAAATAGTACAAACATAATATATGAACTTTCTAATATTACCTTATATCTAATAATTATTAAAACATACAGTAATTATAAACATTTCTAATAGATATACGTACACTTAAAACAACAACTTCTTCAAAGACAACTCGAATAAGATTACTATTAAAATTAAATGAAATAATATTTTTTTGTTCTCTTATTTCTATTGGTATTTCCTTATAATATAACTGTACAGCTCGGTGCATCGACATCAGAGAGCCTTTAACTTAACAAACATCAACATATGAAAGAATTGAAGGAATATAGATGTTCAAATATGGGCAGAATGGCGGCCTCCGTGGTGTAGTGGTCAAGACGCTTGACTCACGCACGGAAGGTTCCGGGTTCGATTCCCGGTGAGAACACTAAAATTAAAAATGTGATTTTTCTCAAGCCTGGATGCTCTGTGATGTAATTCACCACTGTAAGTAGGCCCCCTGGCCTGTTGTGGTGCAAAAAAAAAAAAAAATGTAAAAAAAATGTAAATAAAAAAAAAAAAAATGTTACACAGTGTGTAAAGTGGCCACTTAAACCAGCCAATGACAGATTATAAGACCTGTAGATGCCTAGACTTCTTTTTTATCTTCTCTAAAGCGTTCTTCATCTATGTTATATTTGGCGTAAAATCTCATACATCAACTCATTTATTAACATAATAATGTCGCTCATATTTTACCTTATAGCTTTTGAACAGTGTTTTATAATAATATTCAATTGCCTGGATTTCTGTATTGGTAAACTTAAATTTAAAATAACATAATATAAGATGTCTAAACAATAATATATTCTCAGAATTCAAAAATAATTTTATATCCAAAAACCACAACTTCAATCAAGAAATTTGACATATGAATAAAAGTGGTCATCGTTTAGAGCTTAAACAATTTAGAAAGTAAAGCCATTAACAAAAAACTTCTCATAATTAATTATAAATTAAATTTTACTTCGAGTCCTCTTTTTAAAATATTCCCGTTGTGATTCGTATTATCTTCTGTCTCACTCTTTTTTTTAACAATACTGTTTTGTATAAAAAGTAAAACGAGTCATTCTAAGTCCTGATAATGAGAAATTTACCTCGAATGTCGGCACAAAACTAAAGTGGTTCCTACAAATTTATAATCGAATTGTCAAAATTTCATCCTACGAAGTAAAAAATGATTTTTATATTAAAAAACCAGCAGACCCGACAGACGTTGTCCTGCCCGAACGTTGGCTTACCTGTTATTACCTTGGAAATATACTATTTATTGATAACTAGGTACCTGGGTACTTTTTTATGATTGGATTCCAAAACTAAAAATTATAAATATTTTTAATTAAATTTAAGTAAGTACCTAGGTCGTTGTTTATGGTTGAATTTCCAAAACATAAACACAAAAATCCAGTTAAAAGAAATAAATGGTAAGAAATTATAAGGAATGTAAGGAAAAAATCTGATTGGGATCCATTAAAAGAGAATTTTGTTTGTGAACATTCGAAAACAAACTTCTTTTAAACACAAAAACACAACATCCTTTCATTTTTTAAATATGTATTCTGGTCGGATGCAACCCTGGTAGGTCGATGAAAAAATATTTATGCTTCTAACATTTTTTTCACAGAATTTTCACAAATTTGAATATCTACGAACACGCACAGCGCAAACATCTACAATTCGCTGAAAATCGCACGTAAATCGGTTAAGCCGTTTAGAAGTTCAGTGACATCACACGTACAGAATATTTATACATAAAAAGATGTTTTTTTATAAAAAAAAAATTTTTCACTAGTTATAATATGTAGGACATGTATTTGATTATTATATTTATTACGTTATATATTTTATCTTTGTACCATACTTGTAAAAGCCCTCCGGGCGTTTATGTGAATCAAACAAATAATATTTGAGCTTTATTAATTGTTGTAACTTCCTTCAGAGAAGCTTGAAAATTTGTAATATTTATTATTTGTTCACAAAAGCAGTTTACAAAGAAAAAAACTGATAAACATTTATACATGAACAATATCATGATTGCCAAACTGGGACAATTTTTTTTTAAATAATGAACTACACCTCGGCGCTTAGCAGTCCTGTTACAGAGAGTATTTGAATTATTGTATCTTTGCCAGTTTTGCCTTGGACAGTTAAGTTAAAAAAAAAAAGAAATTGATCAATTCGTTGATAATTTTTATTTTATTTTTTTTAAATCATACAATTTTTTTTTGTACTTTTAGGAGTTACAATAAACTCATTTTGGGACAGTATAATATTTACATAAAGGTATGGTAATAATAATAATATAGTAACAAGTAATAATATGTACATAAAACTGAAATAAGATAGCAAGCAAGTATATAAAACAAAAAATTAAAAAGAATTTATAACAAAAAATAATATTAAACATTTTAATACAGTAAGAAAGAAATGTCCGAGGAAAAAGAAGAACCTAAAACTAAATTTCACCTTCCACGTACCTCTTCAAATAGTGTTTTTTTAAATGAATATAGTCATTTTTTGGCGTTCTATAGGACCTCCGTCCGGTCCGGTAGCCTGTTGTACTCACCACAATCAAGGTACAGCAGATACCTTAGAACAGTGTTTTCTAGCATTCTTTATATAATGCCCCACCGTAGTCTTTTCAAAAGTCAGATGCCCCACCGGCATCTTTTTTAAGTAAACAGCAGGTAAATTTTCAAATCATATTGTAATATGTTTGTAAACATATAAGCCCCTAATGAAATTAAATAAAACGTATTCTAATACATTTATTATAATTGAAATGATTACAAAACACAAATTGAAAATGTAATTAAGTAGAATAAAATAAAAGTGAAAACAATAATAAAACACGAGTGACAATTGAAATTGAGTACAAACACATACATATCTTGACGCCTAATTCATGATTAAATTCAGTTACGCTTGCTGCAAAGAAATTTGTTGTCCGGATCTAACTTAGTTAATTTCAGTCTCAGGTCCCTATTAGTAAACCCCTATTAGTTATATCCAATCGATTTCATTTTTTAATGAGTAAATCGCTTATAGCGCTAAAACTACATTCCAAATAAGATGAGGGAAAGGGTTATAATAATTTTCTCGCATGCAAAGTAATATTAGGATATTTTGTGTTAGTTTCTTTGCAAATTCATGCCATTATTCCTACATCCTTTACAGTTTCTGTGTTTTCAAATAATTATTGAAATTGTAACGGGTTTCATTCTATTTTAAGTACATTTTGGCGTATATTTTAATTTTGTACATCTCAGGCATTTTTTTTGTATGACTGATAAGTATTTTTTTTTTTTGTTTTTTACAATAAACATAATAAAACAGAGTGTTAAAAAAATAAATCATAATTACATATCAATGAAAAACATATTAATAGAAAAATAGTAAACGAAAAAATCCCACATGGGCATAGCCTGTTCGTGGCTATACAAGAAAATGTTAATGAATTTTTACTCCAATAATAAATAATGGACAGTTATAAAATTTTTCTTTAACTTAAGAAAGAAAAAATAAAATATTCTGTAATAGATAATATGGTATTTTTTTATAGTAAATTAAAAAAGGAAATAAAAATATTAAAATAAATGTGAAATGCCGACGTGTCTCATCTCTGAAGCGTGGTGCCCCCCCACCTCTGAGGCGTTATCCCTTAGACCATACCTTGTCATAAAATAAATCACTTTTTTAAATCTTCAATTTCAAAGTTATTTTTTACATGTAAAATTATGTAAATATTGTGTCTATTATTTAACTATTATAATATATAACAGTACTGTTATTTTATGTACCACTCAAATATAACAATGAACAAGCAACAATAACTTTTCATAATAAACTTGACTGTTTTGGAAAAGATTAATCCGTTTTTTTACGAGCCGCCATGAACTTGTGGTGGATTTGAATAGTAATCGATCCATTTTGTGTTGATACGTATTCCAATAATAGATACCGAAAGCATGTTGCACTCATAATATATATCGTCTTTACCAGACCAACCTGCAACCTGCAACTTGCAACCTGCAACCTGCAACCTACAATCGCTATAACACCGCACTACTAACGGAAACAAGGGCAGCGAGATTCAGTTACGGTCGCACTCCGCGAGAGATGATCTCTTTGCATATATTTATTTAATTACAGGGGACTTTATTATTTTAAGTTGAGCAAATCAAGGCTACGAGACTTATTATTTTTATGTTATTTTTAATAGGGCGCATCCCGAAGCGCATGTCGTAAAAGGAATGTAAACGAGCCTTTATAAATTAATGAAGAATGTGAGCGTTCTTTAATGCCTCTGATCAAGGTGACTTTTTATTGAACGTTAAGTATTTATAAATTTATGTGAGATAATAATTATTTTTATTCCTCATTATCATCATTCCATGTCCGCTCCCTAGTTGGAGCATATGGTGTCCACGAAGATCCTCCAAGCATCTCTGTCGGCTGCCAGCTCCTGTGCATCCACCCCAGTCAGGTTCGCGTCCCGTAGTTCTGACACAAACTGCCGACAAACAGTCATCAGTAGACGTCTAGGGACTCGATTATGATGGGAGATTAAGACGTCATACCTTCACCTTGACGGTTTAGTTGAAAATAAATTCCCTCTAGCGATTATAAAGATATACTACCGATCCCCCACCTTCAAGTTTTGGGTAGGTACATCGATATGAAACAAGGGAAAGCGTACGTCACGGTACACGTATATATCTACGCTCTAAAATGACAAAGCTTCAGTATGACGTCACAGTTGAAGATTAAACTCTTCCGACCAAAGACTATAAAGGTACACTACCGATACTCCCACCATCAAGTTTTAGTACATCGTTTTATACCGACGGGTCTAGAACCCCTCGATACGTTTGTCTACGCATTAAAAGTGCCAAAAATTTTCTTCCACCGATCAATTTTTCCTTTAATTATGATTAATTATAATTTTTAATCGTTTTGAGGTTGGCACTTTTTTCTTAAAAGCCTATTATAAGATAGGAATAAGTACATTTTGAAGTCGAATTGAATTCCGACATAACTGTCACTTGAAAAAAACTAACGCCTAGATGTGAAAATAATGTCGCTAGATTCTATTTTATTAACGAATTTCATCTAGGCGTCAGAAAGTTACCACTCTAAAAAAATAATTTAGTTATTATATTTTTTCCATCTATTTTACTATCTTTCCAAGTGTATGTATCGAGACGACGTGAAAGGAGCCGGCTTTGTAGTCGATCGGTAGATACATACAGACGATCGTTAAACGTACCGTCTAGGTGATTTCCAAAAGTAATGCAAAATTCATCTTCAAGCGAGCATTGTCGACTTGAATTGGGATTTATTGGCATTTTAAATCGCTTTGAAGTGGGCGCTTTTTATCACAAAAGCCTATTTAAAATATAAACGAAAACTATTTTAAATTTTAATGAAGTATGGAACGCGGACTAAATTTGTGAGGTCATTCATTGGTTGGATTCGATCACATGAAATCAAGTGGACAAGTAGGTAGGTAGGTAAGTAGGTAGTAAGTTGCCGGGGCAAATACAGATGGTACAGAAGTTAAGTATACCGTCTCGATATATACAGATGAAGAAGCGTTCATAATCGAGGCACAGGACGTCGAGAACCTGATGCCTTGTAAAGTAGGCATGCATGGGTCTCAGGAGGCGTCCGCAGCACATGGCCAAGCCAACCATACCGCCTCCGCTTGATGACAGTTATCACCGGAGTTTGCTGCGTCCTTTCTCTTATTACTTCATTCCTTACAAAGTCAAACAACCGCACACTTAAGATTCTTCCGTGACGCATATTCTCAAAACTCTTGAAGAGACTATGCTGTTTTGGGCCCCAGTGAGGTGCCACGATTTACATTTGTAGAGGAGAATAGGTGTTATAGAGGCGTTATTTAGGCAACATTTGGTTTTCAAATATTTTGTGTTATTTTTATTCCATACCTACAAACAATTTACGTACATTTTGGTAGGTAGGATATAAGTAATTTTGTTGATTACCTTATGCATGTATATTTTCTTTATTGTTTGGACCGTTAAGTAACTTTAATTAATCAACACCTTAGATGCAAAGTTTGTGTCATTTTCATTAATTTCGCTTTTACGCATCAAATGGTCATAATTCGCTTTAGCCGCCGTATTTTAACATTCTCGGAAATCGAACCCAATACCTCATTCATGGTAGACAAACATGGTAATCAGTACACCACACGACTATTTGATTTTTTTATCTAATACGTAGTATCTAAGTTCGTAATTAGAGTTAGTAACACGAAACAATTAGTGCACCTTCATAACACGGATTTTCAAGTGAGTCGCGGCAAGTTCATAGGCATGGGTCGTTCCTGAATATGTCCCTTTAATCAATTAATTTATGTATTACTATTTGGAAAAAAAAAATCGGCTGATCACCTATATAAGTACCTACCAAGAAACCTAATATTTTTGTATTGCTATCAACATGTTATAAATTCTCCTACCCATTGAACAATTATAAAATAATTACTTATTCATATTATCAATTAAATGAACTTAAAATAAGTTGTTATTTTTGTGTAAGGTTTTTGAGTGGGACAACTAAACTGCATAATACTAAAAGATCACTTGTCCTGAAAACAGAAATATGCAACAATTGGATTCCACAATATCTAGATCAAGGTTTTCTCAAGGCAGATCCTACCAATGTTATTATTGTTTAATTGAAAAGTTATTCTGGGATGAACTTAATAACTTTACTTCATGCACATTATGTCCGGATGTTTTGCTAACTTTGGAACAAACGTATCAAGAACCTGGAGTGAAGAAAGGCAAGAAGACCAGTGTTACGCTTTAGGAACCAGTCTGAGGAAAGTGTAATATTGCAGTGACAAATCACATTATGAACAAATATTACATTTTGACCCTTCCGAGAATCGAGCCATAGACCTAAAACATGGCAGACAAACACGCCAACTACTACACCACGATGCGGACTTATTTCCACTTGATTACCTTTTTCAGGATTTTACCTGAGAGAAGCCATCGAGTCAAAAGCACACGTCTAGAATTCTATTACAATTAGAATTACTTCGACTGGTAAGACGGCAATATAATTAATAAAAAATAATAAAAAAATGTAGCTGTAAAGTAATTTCACTTTAAAGTTTGTTTTTTTTTTACATGAAAACCGGCAAAGCCTGATTACAGGGGTGAATCACAGCACAAAACACCGCGACTTGAGAAAAATCACGTTTTATTTTTGTGTTCTCACCGGGAATCGAACCCGGAGCCATCCGCGTGTGAGTCAGGCGTCTCCGCAATTACACCAAAGAAACTGCCAATGTAACACATTGTAACTAAATTATTATTTTCATTTTATGTTACTAATTAAAAATACTTGGTACACTTCCACTTATTTTTTTTTTCGACCAATTAGCGTTTTCACCCTCTAATGGAATTTCATCGAGAATTGCCAATAAATAATTAAAATCAAATAAAAATTGTAGTATTTGTTTACACATTTATTTCTTTACGATCTCAAGTTTTATTCTCAAATTAAATTTAAAATTTAAGTCCTTCTCTACAGGATTTATCTACAAGACAGAGATAATAAAAACATCTAAAATTGCTCACCGAAAACAAAAAATTTAACTTTCTTTCTACTTTACTAAGAAAGCTCAAGCACGTTTAGCTTTTGATTCGTATTACAAAATAGCACTGTTGTTAACACTAAATTTATTATTTACCTGCGCACTTATTTATTATTACAGAACAAATGATTTTGACAAAAAAAAACAATTATAGTGTGTATGGAATCAAATTCGCTTAAAATATTAAATTAAAAAAAATACAGCCTACGGCTGATGCCAGTCGTATGTACGACGCGATATGAAACCAGGAACTTATGAGTGGTGAATAAAGTACCTACTAAAAGTTAATTACTATACTATCGAAACAGAGCACCAATAATAATTTAATAACATCAGATACAAAGCGTACCCACACGACTATAGCTATAATCAGTACAGCGACAAGTCTTATAATGGAGTCGTACCACCCTTTAAAGTTTAGAGTGACGCGACGCCGACGTCGCTAACACAAGCACCGCGCCTGATAGTACATGAGTACTTACCTATATTTATTTATTTACTTATTCACCAACGGTTCGCTATCCTAGTTTTTGTGTATTCAATAGACCATTTTGCAAATTTTACAAAAGACATTTTATTTGTTTTTAATAATTCAAATAAGTAAAATCAGTAAACGAAGATTGGCGCTCAAAAAATGCTGAACAAACTATTTACATGGACGCAAAATAAGATAGTGAACATATTGGCATTCATAACTCAATTTTCTAAAAATGGTCTATTAAACGTACAAGAACTAGAGCAGCGGGTTCAAAGAGTCTTTTACAATTTTTTTTTAACAAAAATAATCACATCAGTGCAAATTTTCTAATATTGTACGTAATATGAAATATAACAGAAAAATTTCAACCAAACAATTAAGTGTAAATAAAATATTTAAAAAAACAGCAAAAATTCGGAAAAGGAACATAACTTCTTCAAATAAAAAATAACATTTGGGATAAGAAAATGTGTGTTCCAAATATAAATATCACAAAGTAAAGTTAAGTTAGATTTAAAATAAAAAATAACTGGTTAGTATTCAAACTAGGTTATATTATAAAATTTAAGTTAAAATAGTACAATATTAATAATTTTAAAATAACATGTGTTTAATAGCAATATAAAAACTCAAGTCATCTAAATAACACATTTATTTTATCAGTTGATTGGATGAAATTGCCATTTGGCAATAAATCTGCCGATGAAAAATTTATATTATGTACAACCAATTAAATTAAAAAATAGTATTCAAGGAAATAAAGTTAAATTCAACAAAATGTTTTTAGAAATAAATCAATTACTCGTACTTTTCTAAAAAATAACGGGTGAGACTATATTTTAATTCATTAACAGAATTTGTATTAAAAATGACAAATATTTGATCAAACTGATTGCCATACCTATGTACTTTGGGTATTATTTTAACTTTTGAATCACACAGCTTTTCCTGGTTAGAATTTTGAGAAAAACGATTTTATTTATTTAGCAAGCATTCAATGTACCAGGATAATGTTTTAAAAAAAATGTATGTCGAAAAGAGTGTGTGAAATAATGTACTGGCTTCAAGTACCCAAGAAGTTTATAAAGGTTAATTATTGGTAATTCAACCGAGATGGGAAACACTATTTAAAGGTAGTGCGGAAGTGAAATGATTTACACCAATAAACAATAAGGTGCCAGCTCTTTAAATTCATAGAAAGTTACAGATTGACAAAGACGAACAAAATTGACGCCTTCGTTCTTTGGTTGTGCTGAAGAATGCTTTTAATCTCATGGACTGATCTCGTGGACTGATCTTGTCTCCGACGAGGCAGGTTAGAGCATTATGAACAAAGTTTTTTTTTTTTAAATTTTTTTATTAATAACAAATAAAAATACAATATTACAACTAAATACTATTTTTTATATTAATCAAATACATATATTTACATTAACGTTTCCCATTACGTAAAAGAAATAAACAATTCTTGTGTACATAATGAGGAGTGACGTCTTATAATAGTTCATTTTATTTTAATCAATAATATTTTTAGGATGATATAAATGAATTACAAAAAAGATATAAACGATGTTGTTCAATCAGTGTTACATAAAGAAGAATTAAAGATGTAATTTTTCCTTTCTTTCTTAAATATTTTGTATTCCTGACTGTACTTTTTATTATCTTTGTTCATTTCATTAAATAAAAACATTCCTCTGTTAGTATAATGATGTTGTGCAGTAGTTGTTTTTAATTTAGGAATTAAGATATTACCACCTGTTCTAGGTCGCGTACTTACGTTTTGTGACCTAGAAATACTGCTATTTATTTTATCTTTATGTATTTGAAGCAAACAATTCTTTTTATATGGCCATTTTAAATCTAAAACCTTATTTTTTAAAAATAATTGAACAGTGGGAAAAGTAGACGGTTTATTCAAAATATCCTTTACAATTAATTTTTGTATTTTTTCAACCGGTATAAAAATTGTTTTACATTGTTTTAAATTGAATTAGCGGACATTCATTCTACGCGTACCAAGGATAAATATTTTTTGTATTAACATCTAGCATAGTTATACAAATTTTATTTTCCAAATCCGGTGTAAAAATGTCTGTTTGAAGATTACAAAAAATACGAATTCATCATTTTCAAAAATAAGATAGATACTACACTGTCAAATAAGTACCCGGAAATTTGAAATAAAACACAAACAACTTATCAATCATCTAAATTTATTATATCCCCTTCAAAATAGGCCCCTTCTGAGGCAATACACTTCTTTCAACGATCAATCCAATCATCGAAACACTTTTTAAAGCTATATTCCGGGATGGCCTTCAGTTCTCGTTGCGAATTAGTTTTGATGTCTTCAATGCTCTCAAAACGGGTTCCACGAAGTGGTAATTTGAGTTTTGGAAACAGGAAAAAGTCACACGGGGCCATATCTGGAGAGTACGGTGGTTGTTCGATGATATTTGTTGAATTTTTGTTCAAAAACTCGTTCACAATGATCGCTTTGTGCGCTGGTGCATTATCGTGGTGCAAAATCCAACTGTTGTTCCGCCACAAATCTGGTCTTTTGCGACGAACATTCTCTCTCAAACGCCTCATAACGCCAAGATAATATTCTTTATTGACGGTTTGGCCCTCCGGTAAAAATTCCGAATGAACAACACCACGAATATCGAAGAAAACGGTCAGCATCACCTTGATTTTCGATTTGCTTCGGCGCGGTTTTTTCGGTTTCGGCTCATTTTTGGTGCGCCATTCTGATGATTGTTGACTTGTTTGCATGTCGTACTCGAAAACCCATGTCTCGTCACCAGTTATGATGCGTTTGATGAACGTTAGATTGGAATTTACGCGTTTAAGCATGTCTTCAGCCACCTTACTGCGATTCACTTTTTGAAGAAAATTCAGATCTTTTGGCACCAATCGCGCTGCGACTTTCCGCATACCCAAAACATCAACCAAAATATGACGAGCGGTCTCATGAGACATGTTCATTTCTTGGGCTATCTCTCGCAAACTATAATGACGATTTTTGAGCACCATTTCCTTTATTTTGTCGACGTTTTCTTCAGTTGAAGAGGTCGAAGGCCGTCCTGAACGTGGCAAATCGTTCACTTCTTCTCGCCCCTCTTTGAACGATTTATACCAATCGTAAACTTGAGTTTTCGACATGGTTGAATCACCAAATGTTTTTTTCAACATTTCCAACGTTTTGGCACAAGAAATTTCGTTTGAAACACAAAATTTTACACAAACTCTTTGTTCGATATTTTTATCCATAGTAAAAATCGCAACGCACACAAAAGGTTGACTTGTTCCTAATGACGCCGTAACCAAACTAAATGACACATAGCAATAAAAATTCACAGAATAGTGGCTGACAGTTGTGCCAACCTGGGAAATTTTTTTTTTTAAATATTCTCAGAGGGAAAATTTAAAATGAGAATTTCCGGGTACTTATTTGACAAAAGGTATATCAAGTCTTGTGTCCTATGTCGACTAGTGTGACATCGCAACCACACAAGAATGAACTTATTATGGAAGGAAATATAGAGGGCAGGCGGGGTATTGGACGGAAAAGAGCATCATGGCTCAGAGCGTAGTGGTTTGGTGTGCCGGATGCAGCAGCGCTGATTAGACCGGCCCAGGATCGTGATGAATTCATAATGATGGTGGAAAAGAAGAAGAAGAAAGAATAACATCAATTAAAGAAAAAATGTTAAGTTTAAGCATAAGTAGAATATATATGTAAATCATATCGGTATTTAATATATTTTGTATTAATCAATAAAAATAAGTTAATCACTTTTGGTAAAACTGTTGTAATTCATTCATTATGGGAGTAATGTTCTAGATAGTTAAATTTTTGTACTTTAGCATACAAACTTATGCATTCTTAAACGGTTTTAACGGATTCATAATTTTTTTTATGATTTGTAAGTTACAGGCGTGCTATTTTTTTGAAGTTTCACATGATAAAGTTTACATAATGTACTTATCTTATATTGCGCATTTTTATACCCCTTTTATTGATTTTTTGTAGGTACATATTTATTGACTGTTTATGAGTAAAATATATTTTTTCCTACATGATTTTGTACATTTTATTACTTTTTCGGAGTAAAGATTTTTTGTTTATTCACACGAAGGTAATATTATTTTTTATGTCATACATTTCAAATCAACACAGGTTTTTGCCTAAAGAGCAGAAATATGTTCAACCCAATGTGACTGTTTTTTTTTATTTGAATAAATAATGTAAACGTTTTTCTATACAGTAATCTCCAAATATGTTGGTAAATACAGTATAAAGTGCACGGGTCAGAAAACAATGCTTCTGTGTGACATTTGCATCAACCAACGATCCTTTAAATCACGACCTGACGATGCGATGTGGAGTACTCTGTTACATAATCCTGATTTATTACGGCCCTAAACAACCATAATTCTCAGGATTGTTTACCTCTTCAGAATAACTTGTTCGACATAGAATAAGACAAGTATTCTGCCATATTAAAGACGTCTCAGATAATGCTTCGTCATCAAATTCAACAGTAAAAAATTTCAACGAATTACAGCGGAGATGGAGAACATTTAAGAGAAGGGAATATGGAAGTCTAGGCATTTACAGGGCTTATGACCTGTGGTTCAAGAATCCAGGCAACTTAAAACAATTTATATCATAAAGGACTTAAGATGTTTGATGAGTTGCCAAAAGACATTTTCGTGGGATGGCGATGATTTTTTTAAAAACAAACATCCGTCTAGGTAGATATAGTATCATTGGAGAGCGTCTAGATTTTTTAAGAATGTTTTGTTTTTGAAATTATTTTAGTATAAATATGGTTTACTTGTTAAGGTTTAACTAGGTGTTCAAATTTTATTTGTACAACTATCTTAATAAATACATTACATTATATTAAGTGGGAACTTTACACACTGTGTAACATTCACCATTTTGCCTATGAATGAACATCCATATATCTTCAATTTTTCCATCTGTTGATTTTAGTCAAGTTATAGAACTGAAACCTTTATTGCTGTGAAGATATTCATTTGATCGAATCATTTCACATACTAGGCAACGCTTAAAAACAATCGTCAAATTTTTAACTTCTGCTTAGACCAATTGGTTTTATTACAATATTTTGAGTTTGTCCAAATATTTGTATACAAAAGACTGGATTTCACACCCTGGGGAGTTATTAAGATAAACAAATCATAACAGAGATGGATAACATTTCAGAGAAAGGAATATGGAAGTCTAGGCATGTACAGGGCTTATGACCTGTTGTTGGATGGTTTAAGTGGCCACTTTACACACTGTATAACATTTAATGGCACATTAATGGCATATTCGTGTTTAATCAATGATTGCATGTTGGTTCGTTTGATTAGCGAGTAGATTTGATTAATTTAAAATCATTGAAGATAATCATAATTTCACTACTCGCGAGTACTTCAACTGCACCGCATCTGGATAATTTTTGTTACATGGGGTGATATATCAAGCGCTCTCGCAGCCGTAGAAAAAGCTTTTATCTCGCGTATTTACATACAAAATACGCGAGCTAATAGTGTTTTCTATGGCGTTGGTTCAGAATAGCACCGATGGAAGGTAAGGTGATCAGTCAGGCGCCAGTCCCGGAACCGTGATACCTTATACCCTAGCCTCATAAAAAGTAAGAAAATCAACGATTTGCCATTTTAAAACGCCGTTCTTTAAAAATCACGAAAAGTTTGAAAAAATATACATGAATATGAAAGAATAATAATAATTTTCTGCGGTATTTTGGATATGTAATTACAATTGCGCTTTGACCTGCCGATTACGCCTCTTGAAATTAAAATAAAACTTAGGTTCATTAGTACTCATGTAAGAAAGTATGTATCTAAAAAAAACTGATTTAAAAAAAAAATGTAGAAATATTTTGGTTTAAAAAAAAATACGAGCAATTTAAATCACATAAAATTTATAGTATTTCTTTTAAATTCTAGGTTAAGTTATGCCTTCAATAATAGATTTTTAAAAATAAATAAAATGGTGAAAATAGTTTATTTAAAACCCTTTTTCAATCCCGTCAAATGGCTGATATGAATATTGAATTTTCACTAAAAATGTACTTGTAGACTTTAAATTTAACAACAAAAAAAAAAAAACATTTTTCCATAAAATGGGTTTGAAAAGTGTTTTTTCTTCAATTTCTTTCCTGTGGAATTCAGTATCATTAGATAACTAAATTGAATTTTAAAAAAGTTAAAGTGTATTTTTATATTAAAAACCGTAGACGGTGATTTTCATCTAATGTTGATAGACTTAATTTTTTAATGGTCCCATTTTTAAAGCACGTCGTTAAATTGTACGATTTTCTTACTTTTTAAAAGACCAAAGCCAAGTGAGGGCTTTACGTAATTGTAATTTAATTATTTGTTTTTTTATCAGATACTCCTTACAATGTATTGTATTATTTTCTTTAGTAAACGCCGATTTTTTGCCAACGAACTATATTTATTTACGAGGAAAACAAAAAACAAACCGACAGAAGCGTCGACTTAGAGATTACACAAGCGTTGACTTATGACTGCGATAACTTAAGCATGTTCATTATTGTTGATTGACGTATATGAAGTACAGTTCTGAGAGAGAAAAAAAATCAGAACCCTAGACAAGCGTTTTTGTCTCAATGGCTACTCGTAGGTGAAATTCCTGAAAAAGTCAATTTCACCACATATTGTAGCGTCCCTTTATGAGGAGTGTGAAAAATGTTAAATTTTGATAAAATATAAGAATGTCAACAGATTTCAAAGATTTACAATAAAAATTGAACCGCAATTATATATAAAAATTAAATCGTGCCTTTATTGGTTGACAGCATCGCTCTGTGCATTGTCGTGAGACAATGCAAAAAGTGAGGCGAACAAATAAATGCAGATCAAATCCATCACAAAACATACGCCATTCACCAGTGTCGCCCAACCCAGAGATAATGTAGAACTATTACTAGTGCTCAACCATTAAAGATGAAAATTTCGGTCCGTCGTGGTATTGCCATACTGGAATTTTGACGTACCAAAAAATATTATTCGTACCCGTGCCTAATTAGGCGCTGCTTAAATGGGGTAGGATGAAATATAACCGTTACAAATTTAGTGATTACATGCTTAGTGGTTACCTTCCGTGTGACAAAAATGTTTTAGACGCGCTACAATTGGAGTGCCAACCCGGTACTCCCTGTATCGCAAAGTGTGGGTAAGGAAATAATGATGCCGTGATAAAGATTTATGTAAATAAATAAGATAGCAGGCGGGTTGTAAGTTTCATTTCTAAAATACCACTTCACTCCAATATCTTTGCACTTTAACTTGAGAGCAAACAATACCATAGGATCGGCGCAGGCGCCTGCTACTGAAAATGAGCGTCCATCGAATTCACAAGAATAATGACGTTTCTCATTACAGGATATATATTTATATGTAGCTTGTTTAGGCGTTTCAGCTAGTTCAGCTGAAATGGATAGTTCTTTTAGATATGTGGGGTTCATAGTTCATTCCCAAAACCCGTACGACTTTTGCTCAGAGACGTATCTCATTTTTCGAACCGAGAGTGTTCAATATTTTGGAAGAACGTATTAAGCTCTCAAGGACAAAAAATATTTTCAAGAAAGGAGTTAAGGACTGGATTTTCCTTAGTAGGAGGGATTTAAGTAGGAAACTCCTTGGTGATTTTCCGAATGCTTGAGTTTACTGTTTACCATATTGATGTGCCATATATATGTTTTTTTAAATATTTTTATAATTATTTTTTTTGTTTCTAATCCTATCCTGATATACATGTGTCTGTGTCATATAATTGCTCGTCCCATCTCAACACAGGACTTTTTGTCTCATGGAGTTAGGACTTATTGTCTCAAATAATGTACGTAAATAAATAAACAGTCCATTGATTGATGACACACACACGCGCTAAATAATTTCACATTTAATAATTCATATTGATTATTCCACATATGCACAATTAAAAATGTGACAAAGTGTGTAAAGTGATCACTAAAACCCCAAAAAGAGATTATAAGACCCGTAAAGTGTAAATGCGCAATTTCCATATCCCCTCTGGAAGAAGTTTTTGTGTTTTACTGTAAATACTCGTACCTACAGTAAATTGTAAATATTTTATGTTTTAATGATGTATTTTTGTTATCGTGATTTACTGAAACATTCAAATTTTTGGGTCTTTTTCGAGGAGCTCTACATAACTCAATGTTCGAAAATAAGAAGTTTATAGTTAGCGCGTTTACTTACCATGCATGATGTCGCGGATTCGATTACTGACAGGGTCGAAGGGAAATATCTATTTCAAAAGGTGTTTTCACACTGCAATAATTCAGTGTACCTGATTAGATATCTGGAGTTCAATCACAAATAACTAATGACGTGCTAATAAGCGACGTGATAACAATTTTTTACAATGCTTGTTTATCGTATTCGCGATCGCAATGCAACACCGTGAACACCTAATATTAAATGTCAGAATATTTACGTTTTGCGACGTATAATCCTGTTGCGTAATTACCGGTGTATATATGGAAAATATTTCAAAGCTGCTATTTTTGTTTATTTATTTAGTATTTATAATGCTATTTATTGCATTTAGCATATTTATTGTCAAGAAAACAGTCGCCATAGTAATTGTTATTTACTATCCACTTTTTTGTATTAGATATTCTTTACTTTTCTGCAAATGCAATAAACTGTATTATTTTTTATAGTAAACGCCAATTTTTCACCAATGAACTATATTTATTTACGAGGAAAACAAAAAACGAAACCGATACGAGCGTTGACTTACGACTGCGATAACTTAAGCATGTTCATTATTGTTCATTGTGATCTCTCAAATGCTTAGCATGTTTTCAGTGCCCTAAGTACCAAAAGTGCGAATAAGGGAACGATGAACAATTCTGGAAACAAGATTGAGTTATTATATTGTATATCGATCAACCGTGTGGATGTTGACCGTGCGAATTGTATTGATGAGGTAATCAGTATGTATGTACATACGTCCGAGGGATTCATTTTCGAGGGTAATCTCTTTTTATCCGATTTGCAAAAATGAGACGTTTAACAACAAGTTAGCCGTGAATATCAGCACTAAAATCTGGATATTGAGGAAAAACTCGATTTGTGGAGTAATTGTACGCGTGTATTGGCGCAAACTCGATTGGGCCGCACACATACACAGGTACTTGGTAGTTTAATCGGGTGAACTGTATCTCTCGTGGTAGGTATCTGGTTCATGTACCTTTATAGGTATCGGCTTTAGAGACAAGTGCAGAACATCTCCGAGTATAAATACTGGAGCATCCTTCAGTGCATCATCAGTCGATACAGTTTAAACTGCCCAGCGATCCTTCTAGTCTCGTCCTCCGGAACTAGTGCACTTAAGGAATCTTCGATCATAAAGAAAGGTTTAATAATTTTCATCATGAAATTGGTAAGTGTTTTTTTTTTCCAATTATCAAATATGACACGAAATATTTTTTTATTATTTTACCTTATTGCGATAATATAAGCCAGAAATAAAACAAATACAAAAAATCAGATCCACCGTGCACAAAATTAATTGAACAAAATATTAGATCTTAGAATAAAAATAACATAATTTAGGAATACAACAGAAATAACGTGAAATTGTTTCAATAAGAAAAATATACAATACCCCAACAACACAAATTTAATCATAAGGGACAGTGGAAACTTATTCGATATTATATTATTAAAACAGAGGTAGAGAAAAACTTATTCCCATTGACTGATTATGAGATATATATTTTTTAAACAATAATATTATTCTACTATTTTAACAAGAATTGTGTTATTATTTAAACAGTTATAAATAAAAACAGATTTTACTTCAATCAATTAGTTTCGCTCGCGGAAATGAGTAAAAACCACGCAATTAATAAATTCCACTAAATACCATACATGATAATTTGTATAAACCTTATAATCGTTGAACAGTCGAACTCTTGTTTTTTTTAAGGCATATCCGGCTAAGCCTCTCGTTCAGAGGCTATGTTATGAAAAGTTATGAAAAATACACCACAACACTTAGACTAATTGAGAAAAAAAACGTTCTTGGATTTATATAGGTGCGAAGGTTTTCACGGTCACTGTTATCAATATGTTTCTTTTTTGGGTGATACCGTGTGTGTTCACTCAGTTTACCCTGAAGATGGCTCCTGCAATGGTAGCCGAAACGTCGGAACAAATCCAACACACGCGGTATCACCCAAAAAAGAAACATATTGTTCTTAGATTTTTCTCTTGCAAATGGCGGGAATCGAACCCGTAAAGCCAGTTTCACAGTTATCTATAAAAATGAAAAAGATATATTTATTGATTTTGAATCAATTTTCAAAATCAAGCACAAACCGGATCAAATGTACTTTGGTGCCAAAAAAATTTAAAGAAAATGCGTGAAATAGAATCTTGGGCACTGAAAAAATTCACGTAAGGAAAGCACTTTTGATAGATTGAACCCCTGACGTTGGACCGTACTTAAATTGCATACATTTGAATTTGTTCGTGTGCTATGCTTTCATTATCGGCAACATAAAATTTCGTCTTATTATTTTTATTATAAAAAAATAAAATAACAATATTTGGGTTCGAGTTGAGAAATAACTAACTATTAAAAACGGGAATCAAGTTGTAGCACAGAGGGGTTCAAATATTGGACCTCTGATTCGTGAGTCTGCTACACTAGCCACAGGACCACAACCCAGTTTAATACTATGTTTTTGTTTGATTCAATTTGTTTTTAATTTCTCCCTTTAAAAAAATATTGTTTTTACCTGGAGCAAGGTATTCTCAATGTCATGTGATTACTACTTCTTCAATTACAAGTTCAGTTTATCTGCAACCAATACATATTTAAAAAGACTGCCTGGAAAAACATTTTAGTGATGTCCCGTAATATATACGGCTAAAATGGAAGCGTTATACAAGATAGTGCAAAAAATGAAATAATACTATGATAATTATTAATAAAAAAAATCAAAAAATGCTAGTTCAAAAACAGCCAAAAAAATTAATAAATTGCGCGACCGACTTTATTTATTTATACTTTTACATTATGTATATTCTTTTTTATACTTGTTAATGTTCCCTCACTGGGGTCCCGTGCCGAGGGAAACATTTTACAAAATGTGAAACATGCCTAAGATTAGCTATTTAAGAAAGTTAACATAATAATAACAATAAAAAAATGTAATTAGCCGAATTATCATTAACATAATAAACAATAAAAAACTAAAATAATCATAAAAAAAATAACCAATTTATATAGACCAATAGAACAAATTTCATGAACAGTACACACATTTTACCTATTTGGCTTGATCCACTCATTGATTCGTGCGCAACCCACCTCCACTATAAATTTCTTAATAGCAATTTTATATTAAGAGAACTTACTGATTGTCCTAATGGATAATGGAAGTAGATTGTACACTTTAACCAAGTAGTAAGCCAATCCTCTTTGACCGAATCCTTTTTTATTTTTTGCAGCATCAGGGTGGAGTAACTAGTAACTCTTGTATTTGTAACGGAAGGTAGAGAATAATGTTTACGTGCGTATAGTAACAAAGCTTTTACATAAAGTTTTTTCATAGATAATATCTATAACGTTTAAGAACATGGTAGTTTATAATTAAATTAGTTAATTCATTAAGTTATATTCATATCTTATTATAAGAAATGTTCAAATTAATTAGATTTTGAAAAGAAGCAAGTTCTGGCTAGAGCAGGCACAAATTTTCCAGGGCACGGGACTTTGCCTGCGTACCCTGGCTACGGCATTGGTAGTGTGTGGTGGGCTGATAAGCCTACAATACTTGAGGTCCCATTTTATATTCTTGACAGGCTGGATGTGAACACTGATTTAAAGGGTGGTCCTACACTGGAGTATTCGATTGTTTCTGGACTGGCATTATTAAAGTTATCTTACCCTAAAAATGATTATTGTACGTTGTTATTTTAGTATCAACTCGGCACCCTCTCATTGTGATTTATCTGTAATTTTTTATCTAAACCAAATGCATTCATGAAAAATAAGTCATTGCGGTTCCGTAGTATCGCTGAATGTAGAAAAGAGATTCTTAATTCCTTTTCCTAACACGGTTATTTGCAAGAGTTTAAAGTAGACGAAAACGGAAATATTTGAGTAAAAACGTAAATGTTTCTTTCGGAATATCATCCTAACCAACTGCCGTCTTTTTCCAGATCGTGTTCACCTGTTTGGTAGCGTCCTGTGTAGCCGGGCGCCTGGAGAACACCTACCTGCCGCCCTCGGGGGCCGACCAGTCTGGGGGCTCCGGGCTTAGTGCTCCGGGCGGTGGCCCCGCGAGCCCCCCGGTCGCCATCATATCACAAACCAACGAGAACAACGGCGATGGCTCTTACAAATACAGGTAAATAAATAAATAATAAATTAACACGATCGTTAGTATAAACATAGGTTTATATTCTACATTAATCAGTAATATTTGACTTACGATCTGTACTAACTTCATATTTATTATTGTGAAGTAAACAAGAAGACCTTATATTTTCTATTGATGGACACGACTCCGTTTTAGAACACGAGAAAGGTTTTACACGATTTTCTCATTAAAACTGTTTTGTGATTAAATTCGAAGTGAGAACAATTTGAACAAATTTTCACACTGAAAATCAATATTTTCATTTTTTTTTCTCAACTAAAAATTAAAAAAACTGTATTTATTATCACTAAATAGTCATAAATAAATGAGCGTGTCTTTTTAAGTTGGTCTAGCTGGAATTTAAATCCAGGCTCTCATGTTTGTCTGTTTGTCAATGCGTTAGCTCTCTTACTGAGGATACATTCCTCCACATACCCGAAATCATTTTAAAGACAGCGGGTCTCCGTATCAGTAATTTAACTTTCGTTACTCCGACGTCCGTCACATAATACACCTTATTAAAGGTTATTACATACATAAATTTAATCAAATTACAGTGAAAGGATTATTAGTAGGTAGGTACTACGTTTGACAATCTCAACACCAAGGGTTAACAACACCTTTGATGGAAAAGGACGGCACAAAGTATTTGTCATATTATTCCATTCGTTCTCTAAGGGGCGTATGCAATAAGAATATAAACGTAAGAGCAATCTCAGAACAAATGCACATAATTTCATTTTGTTCCTAAGAGTCCACGTTCTTAGAGCCGAACGTAATAAGTGATATTTATTTTTTTATTTTTTATTAAGATTTTTCTTAAATGGTACATGTTTTTTTTCATCTACACAAATCTACTTTTATACATATAGTAAATTTTATAACTGTAACTCTCCAAAAAAAGATACTAACTCTTGTGCTTGGCGAGTAACTTGCACTGTTATAGTTATTTATTTTGGTTCACTGTTGTAGTGATTTTGAACATAAAAGTACAGGAGAAAAAAAAACATAGGATATAAATAGAAAAACAGAAAATAATAATACATTCATACTAATTCAAATTGAATGCAGTTTTTACATTTGTTCTAAAAAATTCTTTAAATTTGCTTTTAATTAAATTTATATTAAAACAGAATTGAAGAACACTTTTTAGAAGGGAATACAGAAGCCTAGGCATTTACAGGAATTATAACCTGTCATCGGCTGGTTTAAGTGACCGACGTACACACCGTGTAACATTCACCACTCTGCCTATGTTTGAATATCTATAATATTCCTTCAATTCTTCCATATTACAATATTATGAGTTTGTCCAAATGTTTGTAAATAAAAGATTAAAGTAAAATGGTGAATTTTACACAGTGTGCCACTCAAACCAGCCAATGACAGGTCATAAGCCCTGTAAATGCCTAGACTTATATATCCCCTTCTTCAAAATGTTATCCATCTCTGCTGTAATTTGTTATTCTTCCACATGTGGATCCATTTGATGTAAAAGTTAAAGCTCTTCATAGGCAGAATAGTGAATGCCACACAGTGTGTAAAGTGGCCACTTAAAGCAGTCCATGAAAGGTCATAAGCCCCGTAAATGCCTAGACTTCTATATTACCGTCTATAAAATGTTCTCATCTATGTTTTAATACATTAATTTTAAAAACTTTCATGGTAGTTGAATCTAGTTCTCGACTTCAAAAATTTGGATAGACACAAAATATTGTACAATTTAAAAAGGGACTTTTTTTTCTATCAATTCATTTCAGTTATTTATGTTGTCATTATTTTTTTACGTGTATTTTTAATAATACAATATAATATAATAAATATAGACATAAACAAATATTTACCAAAGTAGTCCCACGACGCTTAATGAAACGACGGATGACGCCATTACATAAACTTCTAGCGAATCTCAGCATTAGAATATCGTTTGAAGAAGTTTCGTGAGTTTTCCGACAGGTTCTCTTAAAATTTTGTACAGAATTCTTTAAAAACAATAACGCTTGCACAAAAATAATGTTGATGCCTGAATACAGAAACGTACAAATAAACATGTATTTTAAAACACAATTTTACATACTATAAATTTAATAAAAACGAATTTTTAATGGATACTATAAATTTTCTTTTTAGTTACGAGGCTGAAAATGGAATTAAAGTAGAAGAACAGGGAGAATTGAAAAATAAAGGAGACCCTGAAAAGGAAGCCCAATCGGCTGTTGGTAAGTAATCATTGTTGAACTTTATAAGTAGATGTGAGTTGAGTTCTGATTATTTACCCAAATATTACATTTTTCCGACCATTTCATAACAGTTGTAAATAACTTGTGTTGTTAAAATGGGAACCGAATTGTGGTAAAGTGGAATTTGAGCCTCGGACCTTTGATTCGTGAGCCCACAACACTACAACGAGACCACAATCCGGTTAAAGTTTATCTGACACTGAATTCTGAAAAGTACTTTAATTCTTTTTTTTAAATTTGCTTACCTTCAATGTGTAGCAAGTTTTAAAATGCAAGTAACCTAGAGATGTTTTTAGTTTATGAGTAAAACTATTATAAAATCAGCATTCAACCAGAGTTAGTTACACTAACTCAAGCAACTCAACTCAACAATCTTAAGGTCGTTAAAATTTATGGCTTTACTTTAGAAAAAAAGTCTAACTTTACTAAAAACAAATAATGTACATATTGTCCTTGGACTTATACTCGTATGATTGAACCAAAACAAAGAATCAACGTTGCATTAAAAAATGACAAAATATTTTTTTATTTTTTTTTGTTTTGTTCATGAATTTAGTAGAAAAAAATATCCTTTTGAATCATTACTGAAATTAATATTTCCTGAATAAGCTTCATAAACTGAAGCTTTTAGTTTTTGTTTAGTCGGTATAATAAATTACTTTCACTAAGTGTATCGTGGGTGTGAAACTAAAACAAATAAATGAATCAGTTAATGCGTAATAAATAACTCGTTGCAATGGAGAAATATCACATACATAGATAAAAATACATGAAATGGATTTAGGAAAATTAATTGTTTATTCAAAATCAATATGGATGTTGTGGATAAATGTTTTCAAGCATGATTTTAAAATAGAAATTCCTAAAAAAATATATCCCAACAAAAACGCGACATGTTTGGCCTCGATAATTGTGAAGTTATAATTCGTGACGATGTTCTATTTAAATTTAAACGGTCACAAACAGCGTTTGTTTTTACCTAAATCGTGACGTATTAGGGGCGTGGCCAATACAACGGACCTTTTCACTGGAATTCAAAACTATAAATTTAAAAATATATTTTATGCTACCAACAAGTAGCAATTTTTTTTTTTATAGACCCTTTTTAATTGAAAATTGTTTAAAAAAAATCCATGTTATTAGAAGTACTGATATTAATTACACATTACTTTTGCAATAATGCCTGAGAGGTGGCGTTAAGTGAGGCAATTAATTTATCTTACCGATGTCCATAAATAAATATGTGAAGACGGGGACATAAGTTATATTATACATTATACACATAGCTATATTACATCAACTTATGGACGGTATCATAATCTTGTTTTCGATTACAATATAATGTTATCATGTGTGGGCAGAATAAAAAAGGTAGGTGAATCTTTATCGCAGACCTTTTTCACTTACACAACAATAAAAAGTTACAAAACCGGTCATGTTCCAAATAAAACCAAATAAATAATAATCATTGTCAAATGCGGCTTGTATGGACAGTAATTAATGTTTGTTATTAATAGGTTTCCAGAAAAAAATTCACCGTAACTTTGCGCTTAGTTTTCTTTTCGGCTTAACGGCCTCGTGGTGTAATGATCAGCGCGTTTGTCAATCATGCTAGAGATCTCGGGTTCGATTCCCGACATGGTTGGTATGAAATATTTATTGAAAACGGTGTTTTAACACTAGAATATTTAATAATCCCTAGACTGGTACCTGAATCGTGAGACTAATTATCTTACCTTCATGTAACATTTTTTTATCAAGATACGCTGAAATTCGTGTACTAATACAGCGCCTTATGCACACTTACTAGAAAATAAAGATCGAAAGTAAAATAATTTCTTCTCCACAATAATTATTATAGCATGTCTGACAAGAAAAAAATTCAACATTAACCCTGTAATTGCCTAGACTTCCATATTCCCTTCTCTAAAATGTTCTCCGTCCCTGTTATAATTTTTGAATCTTAGTTTCAATTTCTTTATTTTATACGTTTAAGTACATTACAAAAAATTTTCAATGCATACATAACACAAAAAAATATATACTTAAATTCAAATACACAAATATGGTTAAATAGAAATACCCAGCAATTAAAGAAAGGGGATGCTATCCTCTCTGAACCTTTTTTCACTAATGTGAAAGATGTCGATATCCGAAGAGATGCTGTTGAGTAATGACATTGCTTTTCCACTTTTCCAAATGACTCCCCAGGGGGTAATCTAGCCTTTTGTCTACAAACATTTGGAGTAACTAAAAATATTGTAATATTCCTACTATGTTTGAAACATATTTCTTACACAAAATGCTATTTACCATTTAAATCAGACAATGACAGGTCACAAGTCTTGACTTCCATATTCTATTCTTAAAGTGGTTTTCGGGTTGTGCACCCGTGACTAGTGTCGCGGGCTCGGAAGAGCAAGGTTCGAGGTTCTAAACTCGCTTTGACAAATTGATTCCAATTTCCAAGTATAGAGTTATTTTCAGTTTGTTAAAAATGTTCAGTAAAATTGGAATATTCGGGTAAATTATAAAAACGCAACTATTTCTTTTTTTAAATGCTTCGTTAAAAATTGATCAGCTTTTTGTAATGTTTATTATTAATATCTAAGCTTCTCTTCAAAAAGTATCATTCAAAACTTAGTCCACTAAATTGTCCTAATTACGCAATATTATATTATCATAATAGTTAGAAGTAGGTAGAGTAAATGCAGGAAGTGTTAAGACAATGAGTGAAAGTGTTACAAGCTAAATGTACTGAGAATATGTAAATAGAATAAATGGACTTCATTCAAAGTATCTTTTATGTTCTTCTGAATTATGCTGTCAATAGGTAATAGATATTCAGTAACTGCTCTTGGGTAACTGAACGATTTGTTTCAGATGGACCATTTTTAAAATGTACATATTTATGTTGTGGTCTTTACAGTCAATGTAAACCATTTGAGGTTATAAGATTATGTTCATACATTCGAATACTGAATAAATCCAGAGATTTAGTAAATTATTGATTTTGCCTACGGTTAAAAGTTTGAGCACTAATAAAAAAGTTTGATTCTTAAAAAATACACTCTAAATTCTCAAAAAAATAAACCATGAAATATATTTATAATTTCTAATGAGCGTTAGATTAATAACGTTGTTTTAAGCTGAGGAATTCTGACTTATCAACGCGTTTCCAAAATATAAACAACAGTTGGAATTTATTATAAAAAATCGACTTGTCGACTTTCTGGACAAAATGAATATTTTTATTAAATAATAATATGGATTTAGAAAAAACCATTCATTCAACAGCTCTTAAAAGTAAATATCTACTATCGGTGATTCTAAATTTTAAAATAGCGTAAATATTAGTTAAATTAAAATCAATTGGAATAAGAGGAAATGCCATTAATCGGTTTAAAGCTACTTAAATCACAGATTTCAAATATCGAAACTCAATAGTATTATTTCAGATCCAATATAAAATAATGTAGGAGTACCACAAGGCTCCGTGCTAGGACCTGTACTGTCGTCATAAGTAAAAAGGCAATTATTTGTAGATCATATTTTGAGACTGGATACTTTTAAGTATTTATCAACTTTATGCAAGCGTAAAAAATAACCGCAAATAATCGTGAGTAAAAACACAGTACGTCAATTTTTTCTAAAGACTAAATCATTGTATATGTCATATCTACATATTTTTTTTTGTTATGGATAGATATATAAATATATATATATATATATATATTGCGTAAAAAAATTCAAAGCTCACAAAACATATTGTTTTTCATTCTGATTTTTTTTACTGCTCATTACTACATATTAAATGTTTTGATTCTTATTGTAAAACATAATCTTAGGTTTAAGAAATTTTTCGATTTTTGACAAAAACGGTATTTTCGCCAATGACGACAGTATCAATATACTAATAATCAATATTATCATAAATGACGAATCTCCAAAATATTGTAAAGTCCGACTATTTGCTGATGATGCACTAGTTTATATATCAAAAGATAATTATGTGAGAGTAAATAATTATAATAAATATGATTTGATAAATATTTCAAAATGGTCTTTTAAAAAAGTGAATAAATGAAATATCGCTAAAAAAAATTTATTCAAATATTGGGAGATAAAATATACCCCAAGAATGCAACATTGATATTTATAGTCTGGCCATAAATTCTGTGAAAAAAACGTATCTCGAAGTTTGATAAAAAATTAAATTTTAAAACACATCCTTAATATGTATCATTTCAAAATTCGGAAAGAAAAGTTATCGGTCGACCCTTCTGTATAATGAGTTGCCTAAAGAAATAAATGTAATAGAAGGCATTGAAATATTTCAATTTTTATTAAAAAATTCTAAAAGTTATTAAAATTTTATAAATTGCCTTATACGAACACGAATAAATGAATAAAACTAAGCGACACGTATAGAGTAATCATTTTTAAACATATAAATTACGTTGTAGTGAATTAGAATGAACACGGTTTAAAAGTATGTTTTAGCCATATATAGCATGTGGAGGGAACATACGACTTACCTGGGTACAAAGTAGGTACCTTTCTCATCTGTGTAGTATGCAGTAATACCGATGCACATATGTGTGTACATAATAGTGCACTATGCACATTTACCGATTGGAAACGGGGACAAGGGTTACGACGAATAACCTTTCCAATAAGCTACCGAAAATCTCTAATAACCGGTTTCGTTGTTTGTATTAAACGGAGAAGACATCTGTTTTTTTTTAATCTTAGATTTGTTCATAGACCTTTGTCTCTCCTTTATTAATAAAAAACACACAAAATGACCACTTTTACTAAAAGAACTCATAAGTACATGATTTGTTATTTGTCATAAATGTGTAGTTAAATACATTTTAATAAAATACGCTTTTAGGCAAGAAAGCAGCAAAAAACTCCCAATTTGATTTATGTTTGTTTTTTTTTTCGAATTCGAAAATGCCAGTGATTAACATTTCTTAAAAATATTTAACTTAACAAGAATGCCGTTAATTAATTCTTATTACTTTAAAAAGTAATAATTAATTTAAAAAATATTAAATGGCTATGTTTAATTTTTTTAAATTGGGAAAAATAATTTACAGAAATGTATTTTACAATAACTACGTATTTACTTTGTGTAAAGTCAAAACATTGTAACGGAACACCGCATAACAATGCAAGGTAAATATGTGGTTATAATATTCAATATGGGAAATCACAAATTTAGTACTTCGAATATTATTTTATGTATTTTTACCTTAGTAACTCCACTGATAGAGTCGCCTATACGGATAAAAACCATTCTATGATTATTGACCGCGAAATAAGATACAGATTACAGCAATACAACGGGCTGAGGTACTTGGGTTGAACATTGCGAGCACTAACCGAAACCGTCCATTACACGTCTGTTGTTAAATTAAAAACTAAACTTTGGTTTTGACCAAGCCGAAAGTTTTAAACGCTTTTGTTCTATGCAATAGAGCTTAAGGGCTTCTCTAGAGTTTTATTACTCTGAGATTTAAATTTCAATGCAAAGGACGATACTTTTTTTTGGTAACATTTGTTGTTTTTCCTTCAGGATCCTTTTCGTACCCCGGACCCGATGGAAAGATCATAACGGTTACTTACATCGCTGACGAAAATGGATTCCAGCCCAAGGGAGACCATCTTCCCACTCCCCCTCCTATCCCAGAGGCTATCAGATTAGCTCTGGAACAGAACGCTGCCGAAGAAGCTGCCACAGGTAAAGTATCTCACAGTCAAATTATCGACAAATCAAATAAGAGCAGGCCCTCGTATGTTTTCAACAAAATGCTGCTGAAGAAGCTGCCATGGCTAAAGTATATTTCAGTCAAATTACCGAGAAGTTAAATTCGCAATAATTTAAAAAAATAAATTTTAACTAATAACCCGCTAAGCTTCTATTTCAAAGGGTTGTCAGCAGGTAGGAAAGAGAGGATATGGAAGGAAGCAATGAATAATACACCACAACACCCAAACCAATTGAGAAAAAAAAAATTCCTTGGATTTGTTTCTTGCAACTGGTGGGGTTCAAACCCACGATGCCAGTCTCACAGTTTTTTTAATTTATTTTTTTTAATTCTAAATTTTTTTTTTCAATTCCCGACAAACTGCAGTTAGCCGTCTAACCAACTGCGCCACGGTGCATGTCATTTACATTTCAATTTCAATTACATTTGCTTATAAAAAATCAAATAATTTCAAAGCATCTTAGAAGGTTTTAAATATTTTATGGGCAAGTTTTGGAATAGAATGAAATGGATTTTTAAAAAATATTTACCTTATTTGATGTGCAATTTCAATAAAAGAAGATACAATAAAATGTCTTTAATAAACCAATAAAAAACAGCAGTGATAGGACACATAACTGCGTTGAATTTCACATTTCCTTTTTTTAACGGTATCCATCTCTGTTCTTGAAAACTCATGCCAAATATCATATTCGCATATCTTACGAAAACAGTTTATCATCATACTGCTAAAACGACGCCGATGCATCATTTTTCAGCGTCTCCCGGAAACGGCTACCCAGCAGGAAACGGATACCCGTCCGGCGGTCCATCCAACCAATACGTACCCCCAGCAAGACCAGGAAATAATGGAAATGGAAATGGAAACGGCGGATACAGATACTAACTGATGTTGACTAATCACACCTCTCCCAATGACGACTGACTTAAACGGCATCACGATCTAGGACACAATCGACCAATATTTATTTCACTAATTAGAGATTATACATATTAGATAACAGAACTTAATTTTATCAATGATATGGATTAACTGTACCGAAATCTATGAGAACTTAAGCGTGATTACTTAGACACATTGAGTTCACTAGTACTAGTCGACCAAGGATGGGATTCTGAATCTTCTCTACTCCCTAGGGAGTGGTTTATTTGGGAGTTTTTATTTTTTTAACACGACGATACTTTGTTTCATATGATGTTTAAAACGGAGAAAATGAATGCGGTTTGGTCAATTCAACCTGATTGAGTGTTTTGAGTAATGCTTGAGGTCACGATAATGTTCTAAATGAAAATCATCATGTTTGATTTCACGTGTTCATATTTATTTGACGTTTTATAATCAGTGTGGCCAGATATGAAGCAAAATATAGACGCATGCAAAAAATGAAATTCCGTATATGAATCTCTCTCTAAGGGGTAAAGAAGATTCAAAATACCACCCCAGGCAATGTCTTATGGATTACGATACTGTATGTAACTTTATTAAAAACGCAATGTTTGTTCATATGCAATGTGCCTTCAAATGAATGAATGTATTTATAAATGCAAAAAAATATACAAAAGTATGAATGTATAAGTATGCTTATATTTCTCAATTTATGGTATACCACCAGAGTGATTCAAATGTCTACTAAAAATAGTACGTTCTTTTTTATTAAAGGAGTGAAATTTATTAAGGATCTTCGTTTGAATTAAAATGTCTAAAATTCAACTGTAAATTACCTGTAACAAAAACTGTAATTATTTGTAAATGATGTGAATATGAAAAATAATTTACAATATGTATTTACATTGTAATGCAAAATACACAATATGTAAAAAAATATTTAAACTTTTATTATTAATGTCCAACTTAATTCTTTGAACCTTTAATTAAAGCTATGGAAATGGAGACGCCGATAAAATCCATATTTATTCTTATATTTACATTCTTCAACGATTTTAAAATGTTAGAAAAATACACAAATCATCATCGCTCCCTTTCCGCACTTAATAGTGTATAGGGCATTGCATTGGTACACCAATCGTAGCGTATCTTGATCATTTATGTTGAATAAAGGTAAGATGATCAGTCTCATGATGTAGAACTATGAAAATAAAAACGGGCTTTAAAATATTCCAGTGTAAAAAGAGATTTTTAAATGAATATTTAATTTCAACCTCATCCAAAAATATTGAATTTAAATAAATTTTTCCTTAAAACAAATTCATCTTCAATATTTTTGTGCTATTGATATTCATCATTAACACAGTAAAGATTTATAACTCCGTCATTTAAAACATCTATTAAGGCGGTGTAAAATATTGATCTATTCATTTTTATAAAGTATGGAATATTACTTGAAATGTCAAATCAAATGTTTTGTCACAGCTCGGTATTATGGGTTCTGCTCCAAAGTGATATATGGAAAATCGTATTACAACATATAGAGGCCACACCTTTCTCCCAAGCATCGTCTTTAAGAGGGTAATCTTCATCTATAAATACCGAATTTAAGTCATTTTAGCAAAATCATACAGATAAATAGTTGGTAATACATATTTATGGAATAAAACTATTAAGTACTCGTATAAATTTAGAATATTTTAAGTATTTATAAATATATATTTTTTTTAAAGGAATAACTGACTAAGCCTCTTCTTTAGAGGCTTATCAGCAGGTGGGAAATATGATTGAAATAAATGATTGTAGGCAAAGGCTAGATCCATTTATTGCTGTTGCAATCTTCCTCTTTCTTGAGAGGAAAAATATTTTTGAGAAGCATGACTGATCGTGAGCCCTGTAAATGCTATGACTCTCATTTTTAAGAAATAATTATCAATTTTGATAACTCCCTAAGAGGAATCCATTGTTAGTCTTCACATTTCACAACATTTAAACATGCTTTGAATATTGTAAATTAATCCAACTCCTATAACAAGATAAATAAAAATTCAAAAATATTTTCAGGCGCTGCGCAATAGGTGAAATAATTCACCATGATGAATTCCACCCACATAAATAGAGGATTAAGCTCTTTTACTACATAAAAATTTACATAGCTGAAAAAATTTAGATGTTGGAATATAGGCAGAATGGTGAATGTTATACAATGTGTAAAATGATCACTGAAGCCAATAATTAGTCGTAAGCTCTGCAAATGCCTAAATATCAATGTTCCTTTCTCACTTTTTTCCTCCTCTGTTTCTTTTATATGTGAATATATAAATTGAGTTTATACAAATCTGTGGTTTATTAAAATTTGACATTTTTTATGTTTTCAAAAATATTTATTGTATTGTAAATGAGCGAAAATCGTAATTTTAGTATCAGTATTTATTGTAACGCTCATGCATTGTGTTTTCAGCGAAGTTCACTCCATGCGTGCCATTATATCAAGTTACTCTTGAACTCTTTTATATGTTCCGAATTCAGATTGTATAGGAAATAAATGAAAATATTTTAATTAGTTTGTTATCATCCATAAAAAAAATCATGTCCCCAATCTTTAATTTTGTTTTTAAGATTTTTATAGTGGATGTTTTATATATTATATTTTTACATAACTCAGTATTTTTTATCTCTAGTGTAGTTATAAAACTATTTTGATTTATTAACTTGTACTGGAATCTAAAGGAATCAATGAAAAGCTTCCAATTTTGAATTACTACGATTATAGATTGCCTTTCAGAAAATAAAGTGTGTTTTAAAGTATAAAAACGAAGACGATTTCCGGAATGTCCATGTTTTGCCGAGGGATCTGAGTACAGTGACTCGCATCTTAATTGTTACCCATCCGAAATGAGGACAAATTAACGTTCTTTGAGAGAAAGATGATGTAAATATTTTTAACAATGAAGAGGAGATCGCCTTTGTTAGCCAACTGAGTGTGGCGTGGACATGATACTCCGTAGGTACCGAGCCATAGATACATGCTGACGGTAGACAGAATACAACACGCAGTGTTGGGCAAGAGATGCTCATTCTTCAATCCCCGAGACCCGCACACTTCTACTCGTCTGCTTGCTGATCTCATGGCCACCCACTATGTACTTCTAAATAGCCGTGAAACTCGAAAATTCTTAAGAACCTGAAAATTACCAAACTTTGAATGTCCTTAAAAAATATCTGATTACTTTATAAAAAAATTATTCGAATTTTCCAATTTTATTCGAACCTGCTATTATTCGAACGTAAAAAAATATTACAACAAATCAAAAACGAGCATGGAAAAAAAAACATATTTTTTATTTCTGTATTTTTTTGTTTACACCAATGTATTAAAAAAATATTTTATGCACTTATTTTACTATAAAACTTTGAGTTTTAAAAGTTTGAACTGAAAAAAATAGTATACAATATGAAAAAGCTTATATTTATTAAGCTTATATGATTGAAATAAAGGCCAGTGATGTTTTAATATAATAATCATGTATTTTAATTAATAATATTTTAATGAAGCATCGGTTATGGTTAAATATGAATATGTTTTGCCTATTTTTTACTTGACTAGTAGGTACAGGTATATATGTCAATAAATAAGGGCACAACTGGAAGTTGAGATCATCGCACATCTTTCAATAATTTGATAAACCAAAATGTTTTAATATTATGCTTTTTCAATGGTTTTTTTGTACACCTACAAAGACTCTATTAAATATTATAACAAAATAATGATGCTAGTTTTATGTACCCAGCAATTTTGGAATAAAATGAAATATAAAACCGGGTTGTGGTCCCGTGGTAGTATTGTGGACTCACGGGCTAAAGGTCAAAGGCTCAACCCTACTCTACCACAACTCGATTTACATTTTTCCAGCACAAGTTATTAACGGCTTCTAGGAAAAGGTCTAAAAAAATAAATGTTTGAGTAAATAATATAAACTCAAGTATTTTTTAATATATTAAAGTTATATTTTATCATAGAGGTATTTATGTATAGTACCTTATTTTTTTTATACTTCTTGAGTTGTAATAATTGGAATCTTTCCTTTACTTTAATACTTTGTATCCCGGAGCCGTGTAAATACGTGATTATATAACCAAGCGTTGTGTGCCGGTCCCGTGTTTTCACGTGGTTTACCAGCTGTCTAAAAAAGCGTTTTATTGACATCTAGAGACTTTTATTAGTACTTTTTTGCTGCTGGTAACCACGTAAAAACACAGGACCGAGACACAATGCATGGTTTTTATAATCACGTGTTTACACAGCTCCGGGATACAAAGCACATAAAAAGGAGTGAGGCCCTGTATATGCGCGAAAATTGCAATGCGCAATGTGGCTCTCCATAAAGGCCAAAGTAGGCAAAATTATCATACAATAATGACTTATTTAATTATTTCAAATAAATATTAGAAGTTTGAATTGGTTTAACCCAGTATTTTCATAATTATGACACTTTAAGAAACCCTTCACAAAGCATGAAATTTCACAAAAATGGGCCGGGCACAGGGTAAATTCTATGTGAATTCGGCCGGTGATCAAAGTGTTAACTTTTAATCTATACATTATTTTAAAAAAAAGGATTTAAAGACCTTTTGAAATTCAACTGAGACAGTTTCTATCGATGTACATTTTCAAACACTGATGCCAATGTTTTTGTTGCCTATGATTTTTTATTTATACTTATTTTTGGATTCATAAATAATTGTTCTTTTGATTGAAATAAACGTTTATTACAACGAAGATGGAGAACATTTTAGAGAAAGAAACATTTACATGGCTTATGATATTCCGTTGGCTGGTTGTTGATTAAACCAACTGGTCCAAGAAGAAGTACAAAAATTGAGAAATATGTCTTCAGACGTTGCGCGTTGCCTAGTAGATGAAATTATTCAGTCAGATGAATTTAACGCATATCATTAAACGTTTCCTTTCTTTGACTTTGACAAAAATCAACAGATGAAAGAAATATGGATGATAAAAGATAGGCCAAACGGTGAATGTTATACTGTGTGTTAAGTTTGAAATCGGGTTGTGGTGCTGTGGCTAGTGTCTCGGACTCACGGGCCAAAGGTCCGTGGTTCGAATCCCACTCTACCCCAACTCGATTCCATTTTCTAATAGTGAGTTATTTACAACTCGTTGAAAATGGCCCACAAAATTAAATATTTGGGTAAATCATTAGAACGCAAATATTTCTTTAAAAAAAAAAAAAAGTAGCCTCTTAAATCTCTAAATGCCTAGAATTACCCATTTACTTCTTTAGAATATAAGAAATGTTTGTGACTAACGTAAAAATATTTGCGCATAAAAATAAATGAATATATATTTCTAATTGATAACGAAAAAATCTTTATTTTCTTAAAAAAATGTTTTTGAAATAATTTCACTATCAATACAATATTTTAAAATTGTGAGCTCTTTATACTTATGTTGTAAATTACAATAATCTGCGTTTTACCATTAAAGAAAAAAATCATTAGAAGCAGATAGTTATATTTGGAATTTTTATTTGTCGTTACTCAGAAAAGTGAGACACTGAATAGCTGGAAAATAAATTATTTGAGAATACTTTTTGTTCCACGTGGTTTGGGTGATAATCGCTGGCAAAGACACAAAGTTTCCAATGGCATATTTCAGAGAGCAGATTTACTGTTAGAGTAGAGAAGTCAGAGGCACAAGCCAATAAAGGAAATAATTGGGGTTATTATATTCCTGTACTGATGCCACTCGAACGTTTCTGTTTCGCGTGACTGAATCAAAACTCGTCAACTGTGGGTACTGACAAGGTTATTTCATATTCTTGCTTTATAACTCATATCCACTTATACATTGAAACTGTGATTAATAACTCTGTTAATTTGATGCTTCGACATTATTTACAAGTGATAATGAAATTAAATAGAAAGGCCTTACAATCGTAATTTAAGCAAAGTTTCAAAGGTCAAAAAAGTAATAAGTTTTAAAAATACCATCCGTTTTAATTGTAAGTTAAGTATTACTCACGGAAAATATATATTCTTTCATGGACTATTCTGAAGATCACCAATTAGGTTATAAGGCGCAATGTCGAAATCAAAAGTAAAACCAAACGATTTTTTGAAAATTATCAATATTTTGTATAAACTGAAAGAAAGGTGATAGGAATACTATTTTGAAAAAAAAATATGCTGTGTTTGGGAATAGCCTTGAACTGAACTGAACATAATTACCAAAAAGTACATTTCTGTATTTAAAATATGCTTTGGTACCTACGTACATCGGTTACTTTAAAACACGAGCTTTAAGGTCAACCGCACTAGAGCGTCTCTGCGTGACATTGCGCGGCGCGTCGCAGCAACGCGAAATATTATTTTCACTGTTTTGGATATAAATACCGCATTATATTTGAGCTACACCGCGCGGCACTCCATACAAAAATTTGTAGCGCAATGCCGCTGAAGTGCAGGGACGCTCTAGTTCGGTTTGACCTTTATGCTATTGTCATAATACTCATCTGATTTTCATCTTTAAAATTTGATACCATATATTATTTTACTATTACCGTTGTTTAGATTTTACTGTATAAATATTGACGTAACTTTTGGCCTCTTGTTGGATGTATATTGTATCCGGTTTTATAGTACAAAAAGTCATACTTAGGACAATGCATTTTTTTTTACGCTACCCATCAAAATAATTATTTGCAAATTGTAAAATTCTAGATGTGCTGCAGCTATTTGTTAAATATACACTTGTGAAAATCTGAAGATATATTAAGGTCACACAAAATGTACAGACGCGATCTCCGGGAAGGGTAAATAACATTAGTCCGACCAAAACTAACTCAAACTTCCCAAACGTCCCAAACCCGCGATACTGCATGCACAAAACCAATTGTAGCTGGCTAGGCTACAACGCTAGAGCACGAGAGGTCCAAATGGGCTCGAAGCTTGCATGCTTTTCCCATCGGCGGTTGACATTTACGGATTGTTTATGGCTTTGGCGATGACTGTTTACTGCTGTTTCTGAAACCTTCTATCTGTCAACTCAATTTTGCATTTTTTTTAACCCTTCCTGCAAATAACTTACTAACTTTTACAGAATTTTCGTAGCGCCACCGTTGCAGTGAGCATAAATAGTATTATAATTACGCCTCAGTAGCGAAACAACGCCGTTCTTAAAACCAATATTTTTTTATTACACCATACTCTTAATTATTCTAGCTGCTTGCGTTTCAAAGTTATATACACCAGAGCAGCTCAAAATTCGCTCTTAGGAAGAGCAGTTAGTAACTTTTCTAAAATTGAGAAGATGTACGATTTAGACATCTTTAACGACTCAGCTCTCTGCTACAAACGGAAGCTGAGTCTTATAGATTTTAATGTTTAGTATTACTAATGTTATTATTGTTATTATTAGAGCACATAGGGGAATTTGCTTATGTGTGCCCTACTTCAAAATTTAAAGTTACTGTAATATTAGTATCATTTAGCCTCTTTGAAAATAAACAGAAATAATTAATACTAAACTAGGTACTACCAGAATACACACTACATAAACACCACATCTTATACACATCACTCCATACACCTCACTCCACGCACTACATTTCATACTCACAACAATAAAAACACAATCACTAGTAAATTCACACAAAGCACAAATTCTTCTTACATCTTGTTGTACTGTTAGATAGTTGTTTCATATATTGTGTTGTGTACGTAATTGGTGCTGTGTGAGGTTTATTTTTTGTTCGTAATATTGTCTAGATTTATATTAACATAGCACTGTGTGCACAACATTAAATTTAAACAAATAAATAAATAAATGACTGTTTTAAGTATATAATTTACCACCGGACGCACTGTATAATGTGAAATAGCCAAAGACGCAAGCGGGGAATGGTTGGGGAGCTTTAAGTAATAATTTAGTCATACGTCTAGAACACATGTGTATAAAATCAGCTGGTTTTGAAACATTTGATGTTTATAACCTAAAACTCTTGGGCTATTATATTGCACAAACAAAAATAGGTGATGCATTGAACTCGATGATGATTCAATAATCTAGAGTGTTTCGTTTAAAGTCACGGATCATTTGGTTTGATTTGTTATCAGGTCAAGTCGATCGATGCTTCTACTAAAAGCATAACTTCATGGCCCGAAAAAATCTTCCAAATAACACAACATTATATGAAAACAAGGACAGTTCCTTGATTCGTTTTTTTCCACGTTACGCAAAATCAATTAATGTTTCTTTTTTAATATACTTTAGTGATGAAGTTATTGATTACATCATCTTCTAAAATATGCAACATGGTACTGGTAATTTGAGACAGGATTGTCACAGTATAAAATAAATAAATAATATATAAAAAGGTAAATTTAATCATTCAATATATATTTATTTTTTTAAACTCACATGATTCACAGCCCCTTGTATTTCAGTTACGCGATTCTTTTCATTATTGACAAATGGTTAACCTGGAATAAAATGCTTAGAAATTGGACTTCAATAGATGTTAAAATATTTTGAGTTTGTAAAACTTTTGCAGACAAAAGACTGGATTTCACCCCCTAGAGAGTAATTTAGATTAACAAATTACAACATAAATTTTTTGTAATCCCTTCTTTAAAATGTTTTTTATCTCTGTTGTAATTTCTTTGTTTTTATAAAAGTGTCTAACGTCGTAAAAATAGCTACTAGAATGGAATGGTGGCGTAATTTTTTACCGAAATGTCATTTGAAATAGTCATGTCTATTTTATTTTAAAATTGCTGAAAAATCTTTTTTTTTTCTCCAGTGTTATTTTTTGGTATTATCAATGTAATCAAAAAATTGATTTTGGTATAGTCGAAACCTTCTCTAAATATTAAAGATAATGTATTGAAACAAAAATTAAAACAGCTCAAAAATTTGTGACACAAAGCATATAAATATTTTAAATTAATTTAAACAAATGCGTTCTTCAGAAATTTTGATAAAAAATTGTATTGTTATTAAAAGTTTATACAAGTTCTTATGATATTATGAACTAACTTAATAAAGCATAAACAAATAAAAAATTGTTTCAGTAATATAAGAAAAGGTCAATCAAATTTCGATCGTGACGTTTTCATGACAGCATTATGATTCGTTTGTCAACGTAAATCTATGCATTGACATAATTCGTTGTACGTACAATATATAACTGGACAAAATGGCACACAATAGTCTGACCTACAGCAGTCTTTTCATGGTAACTGATACAAATAATTGCTCTCAGATAAAAATTCTGAAAAGGAAGTAGAGTGCGGTTTAAGAGCAATTTTACGAATAGTAAAAATTAATAAACCAATATATTATACAGACACAATAATCCATAATTTCTCAAATCATCCAATTACCCATGAACATTCCGCATTCCATTCAATGATGCGAGTACATAGATAAATTAACGTTCCACTAGATGATTCTAATTTTTGAAAATAAAACGAGATGGCTAATAATAACGGATATAATAATAATCTAATCTGATAAAATATTAAATCAAAAACAAAAACGCAAACTAATAAATAAATATGCATATTATACTTCCACAAAAAATAAAGCAAACCCACCTAAACAATGGAGGCGAATTATTTTTATAAATGTAAAGTTTTGTAAACAATTATCTGATTCCCTACCATCAAACATTAAAACTGCATTCTACACAACTAACAATATGGGAACATTGTTAGAAAATCCCAAAGGCAAAGTCCAGTAATATAACAAATCTAGCATATACGATTCCGCGTTTACATTCCTTAGCAAACAAATTTACTTGTGAAATAGACATTTTTAATACGACAATGATCAATTTTAAAACGTTCTTAAATGTACTGTTTGAAACTAATTATTAATGTCGTAAAAAAACTTTCTTTTTCGTACAATTCTTTCTCTGTTTTTGATGTGTATTATTTTTATCTTATCTCTTTCTGATATTAATTTATTAAATATTTTTGTGTACCGTATATTATATTATTATCACATATATACTTACTGTTAACTAATTTTTATTATTTGTTTTTAACAATAATTTGTTGATACCAATTTTTTTATACTTATAAGTATATGTAAATGTATTTTTTTTTGTTTGAATTCTTCACAAGTTATTTATGATTTGCTTTTTAATTCAATTACTTTTCTTATATCCATTTATTTATTTTTTTCTTTTTTACTATGTAAGGTTTCACTTTTTATTTTGCATGGCAGTATGCTTCTTATTGTTTCTACATGTATACAAAAAAGCGTTGTTTATCTTTTAAATTTTTACTCACTATGTTTGTACTTACCTGTATATTTTTTGTAAATGCCCCTTGGGCGTATTGTAAAATTAAATAAATAAATATTCAAGTTAAATACATTGGAAAAAAACTAAAAGAAACATTAATTTTAGAGTAAAAGAAGACTTAAGATGTCTAAATCGTAATATTTATTCTAAATTCGCAGACCATTTGATAAAAAATATTCATAATTTCAATAAAGATACTAGATTAGATTCTTTATGTTGAAAATAAAATATTAACATTAGACAACTTGGAAATCTTAGAAATTAAAAAAGGTGATTCATAAAAAGATAAAATTAATAAAAAAACAAATAAACAATATCTCTTTCAGTCCACTCCTGTCCAGTTTCAAACATATCCATCTCACATTATCATACTTTCAAGACAAAAGACTTGATTTATTAATTTCATTGGCAGCATACTGATTAAATAAAATAGGAAATAATTTATTAGTTAAGTAGTATACCTGGTTTGGCTTTGAAACCGGTCAATGGAAAAAAAATTCTGGTTAAAAACAAAGTTGTTTGATTTATTAAATAATCAAGAAAATATTTAGGAATAAAAAACACAGTGCATACAAAAAAAACAAAGTACTGAAAAAAACATTAAGAAACTTGAAATCAAAAAGAAAGTAATATTAAAAGCGTGAAGTAAGAATATCACACTGGTCACATCAGCACCCTTATCACAACCTAAATTCCTAGCAGTGTTCCACCAATTGATTGACATGTTTCCAGTCTGCCTCTAAGACATTTGATGTCACAGCTGCCCATCCCAGTGGGGAACTCTGGCAGTAGCAGACAACCTTGCTCACTCTACAAAAAAACACTCGAATAAAAGCGTGTTTAGGGATCTAACCATATAAGCTTTCATATCCCCGACATTCTGCTAGAAATAGTTTTATCTTAGCTCGCTGGTGCTTCATGAATTAAAACTGAAACAATATGTTTCAACCTTATAAAACCTTGGGAGAATAATTCTGTGCTTGCTGGCGGATTCACAAATAAAAGGTCTCTACGTGGGGCTGAAAAAAACAAACGAAAAACATGGATATGGATGAAGCACTTAGGAAATTAACAGGAGTAAGCGAAGGGAGTAAAATAAGGGGTTTGTTTTTATTTTATATAATATACTAGCGGACCCGACAGACGTTATCCTGCCCAAACGTAGACTTGCTTGCTATTAGCTGGTTGCGCAAACATTTTTCCTATATTCGAATGTTCCACCTACCGAGTCTAATTGTGAATCTAAACCATCCGGGACCCACACAAAAAAATTCATCAATACTTCCAAAATAAAATTTTGGTCCTCCTAGAACCAGATCAATAAAGGTAAAAGGACACACGTTATTTATTTTTGCCTTTTTTGAGCTATTTGTGTTTTCAAAATAACGGTCAATTTTTCGTTTTATTTCCTAATGTGATTGACTAAGAGTCTTCGTCGTGCTCAAATCAAAATCGTGCAAAAATAGCTGTTCTAGTACCATAATCAACGGAGAAAATACGAGAATACGTGTTAATGAAGAAAGGTCAGACAGTGTTTTACCCCGAGTCCTCTAAAATTATGACACTCAACTAAAAGTGTAATGGAAAGAGTGATTCGTTTTAATCAATCAAGAAAATCTATTGCTGGAAATAATACGACGTACGTCAATATGTATTAAATTTATTTATTATATTTCTCGTTGTTTGATGGACGCGCGTTGCTGTTGCAAAAACATAATAACAAATTTATTTTCAATATTTTTTACATTTTTCTTAAAAGTTTATTAATAAATAATATAAGAGACCAATATCTTGACACAGACGAAGGAAATAATTATAATCAAATTTTAGAACTTAGGTTAAGGATTTATTTGGTAATGTGGAAATCTAGGCATTTACAAGGCTTTTAAACAGTCATTGGCTCATGACTGATGACAGAGTACTCTAGCGATCGACAATATAATAAGAAATAACGGTCAATTGCATAAATAATAAGGAATATTTATTTATACTTAACTCGAATTGAGTTGAAATTTATTTTCAATGTTTATATAAAAAAAATGTGATATACTGATTTTTCAATTTTGTAAACTTAGTTATTTGGTTAATTTTTAAATTTCTCGTAGCTACAATTTACCGTTAGTAGGTTTTATTTTATACCAAATGTTTCTGAAAAAAAATTAAGTGAAATCTTCAGTGTTGTAGGTTGCGTTCAAATTGTGGGTCGTCCATAGATACATATAAAATAACTTATAAACTATAAAATAAAATAACTTGCCGTTAGGGAGCATATTTTTTTATCAACGAAGGCCAAGATAAATTTGAGTTTAAAATAGCTCAGCAGATACAATTAATGATATTTCAAATATTGCTTCTAAATTTTACGTCGCAATAACTTTATAATGAGTTGATAAATTTAATTTTATACCAAAGAAGGCTTACTGTTTTTTTTTTTTTTTAAATTAAAATAAATATTTGCGATCTTGAGATTTACCCAAATATTTAATTTTGTGCGCCATTTTCAACGAGTTGTAAATATCTCACTATTAGAAAATGGGAATCAAGATGGGGTAGAGTGGAATTCGAACCACAGACCCTTGATCTGTGAGTCCGATACACTAGCCACAGGACCATAACCCGACTCAACTTTGTTGCCCGTTGTAGGCTTTAACATGTTTTATATATATTTATATATAAAGAACAAACATATATTTTACGCAAAAGTTGCAAATAATTGAAAATGAAGTAATAAGAAAATGAAAAAATATATATAAAAACTAATCTTACAAATAGTACATACATATATTCCAGTAGAGAGAACAAAAGTTATGGATGTTAAAGTGTAAAATCGCATATTAAATCTTAAATTGATAGTTTAAATTGTATATCTTAATTTCGCGTCACTGTGGTTTACCGTTTAAAAGAAGCTTGCGATCACTAATTAACGCCGCTTAGTACAAAAGTAGAAAATAGCATAGTTGAAAATAGAATTTTAAAAGAAGCGTCTAAATTTCCATCTTTATGTCATACCATTGGGGAGAAGGTCACGATCGCCGAGCAACATCGGGTATTGTTCAAGTGTAAAATAGCATACTTAAAATTAAAATGGAGTTTCCAAAAATTGTTTGTCTTAATTTCGTATCGCTACGTCATACTGTTGGGTAGGTAGATGGTCGCGATCACAAAGCAACTTTGAGTAGTGTTCAAGTGTAAAATAGCATGTTTAATCTTGAAATAGCATTTTAAATTATGTCTTAATTTTGCATCACTTAGGTTTACTGTTATGGAAAAGGTTATGATCACCAAGTGGTCATGTTGAAAATAGCATAGTTGACGAACAATAGCATTTTAAAGGAGGCGCCCAAATTTTCCATAGGTACGTTATGACGTATAGTATCCTATTGGGGAGAAATTCACGATCACCGGGCAACGCCACGTAAGGTTCAGGTTGAAAATATATATTTAAGAACCAAAATTTATTTACAAGTAATTCAAATAGATCAAGTCAAAGAAGGAATCGTGTGTTAGAAATACCACATTGTAAAACGAGGCTTGCACAGAGACATGCATATTTTATAGACCCAAAAATTTTCAATTATTTTTTTACTGATTAAATAAGCATAATTACATAGCAATGAAATACATATTAATAGTAAAAATAGTAATCAAAAAAATCCCACAAAGGCATGGCCTGTTCGTGGGCATACAAGAAATTGTTTGTCTTAATTTCGTATCGCTACGTCATACTGTTGGGTAGGTAGATGGTCGCGATCACAAAGCAACTTTGAGTAGTGTTCAAGTGTAAAATAGCATGTTTAATCTTGAAATAGCATTTTAAATTATGTCTTAATTTTGCATCACTTAGGTTTACTGTTATGGAAAAGGTTATGATCACCAAGTGGTCATGTTGAAAATAGCATAGTTGACGAACAATAGCATTTTAAAGGAGGCGCCCAAATTTTCCATAGGTACGTTATGACGTATAGTATCCTATTGGGGAGAAATTCACGATCACCGGGCAACGCCACGTAAGGTTCAGGTTGAAAATATATATTTAAGAACCAAAATTTATTTACAAGTAATTCAAATAGATCAAGTCAAAGAAGGAATCGTGTGTTAGAAATACCACATTGTAAAACGAGGCTTGCACAGAGACATGCATATTTTATAGACCCAAAAATTTTCAATTATTTTTTTACTGATTAAATAAGCATAATTACATAGCAATGAAATACATATTAATAGTAAAAATAGTAATCAAAAAAATCCCACAAAGGCATGGCCTGTTCGTGGGCATACAAGAAATTTCTAATGAATTTTTGTTTCTATAATAAATAATGGATAGCTATAATATTTTTTTTTAACATAAGAAAGAGAAAATAAAATATTCTGTAAAAGATTATATGGTATTTTTTTATAGTAATTAAAAAAGGAAATAAAAAATGTTTAAAAAAAAAACGTAAAAATATTCCTTATTATTAAAGGGTAACAAAATATACCATAGGAAAAAAGAGTTAATATCTTAAGTTTGAATGCAGGATAATGCATGTTTTTTTAAAAGAGGGAAAATTTTGAAAGTTAGGAATCAATGAAATATTATCAGTAAAAAAAGAATTTAAAATTTTGGACCTATAAAATATGCATGTCTCTGTGCGAGCCCCGTTTTACAATGTGGTATTTTTAACACACGATTCCTTCTTTGCTTGATCTATTTGAATTACTTATTTTTATTTTACTCTACTTGATAGAAGCTATTTGTTAATTCATGCAAAACATTTGATTGAATGGATTTAATGGATTAAACGGATTTAACCTCAAGGAATAAATAAATAAAATAAGTTAAGTTACTTATAATTTTTGGTTATATTACACACAAAAATACAGAGATTAAACAAACAATACTTTAAAGTGAATTTGAATACTGGTAAAGACAGAGAAGGGCCAGTGACGTGTTACGTCCATTGGGCACTGCAGCCATAGACAACAACACATCTTTGTCTCTCTCTCTCTGGTCCCCACAAATGTAATAATTTGATAAGGAATATGAAAACATTAATTTATCGTTCTGCTTCATTTTAGTTATTCATCGAGGATCTATATCTTATTTTACACGCAGGAAGACTTAATTTGGTATAAAGAACGATTATTTTACCCAGTAAATACAATAATGTATGACCTGAAATCAATATAAAGGTGAAGTAAATATTAAGTAAACAATCCAGACCCCAGTTACATAACATGTCTCTGACTACACTCACTGACCCTAAAGAACCTTATAAACTTTACTTACAATTCACAGTATGTTCATACTGGAAACTAGAAAGCGTATGCACACTTACGTTTATATTTTTATATAAAAACTACAAAAAAATTTAATTTAAATTGAAATTTTTTAAAATTACATTTGAAGTAAATTTATTTAAGTTTGAAGATTTTTCTTTAATATTAAAATTTAATTGTTTTATGTTATTTGTTTTTCTAGTTTAGCTCGTTCTACTGAATTTAATGTTGTAAAAACAACAATATTTTGAGTTTGTCTAAATTTTTGTAGACAAGGACTGGATTCAACTCCTTGGGGAACTGTTTATATTAACATATTACAACAGATATGAAGAACATTTAAGAGAAGGTAATATAGTATGTAGGTGAAATAATTCAATTAGATGAATCTCACCCGCATACTTAAAGGTTTCAGCTCTTTAACCTCACAAACATCAACAGATGAAAGAATTGAAAGAATATAGATATTCAAATATGGGCAGAATGGTGAATGTTACACAGTGTGTAAAGTGGCCACTTAAACCAGCCATTTACATGTCATAAGCCCTGTAGATGCCTAGACTTCTATATTAACTTCTCTTAAATGTTATTAATCTCTGTTGTAATATGTTAATTGTAAAAATAGTTAATTAAATAATTATTTTATACGTAAAATTTAAAATGTTGACTGTTACTTAAACAAAGCAGCAATATAGGTAGAAACGTGAATGATAATCATAAGTTTTCCAAAATTCAGTAAGACTAAACAAAAATCTTATTGAAAAGAACCTCTGGAGTATTATGTTGTCTGTATATAAGTGATTTTTTTTAGAACCAGATATTGGAGTTCATTTAACTTTTTGTTATTATCTTCTCTGCAAGATGTGTTTTTAACTAGGTTTAACGTTTAATATATTATTGTGCGACTTGTATTATGCTAACACATGCATATTTGTATTTTCTGTATGTTTTATTCTCAAAGAAGTTTCAAAGTCCATTGAAATCTTCAATAACTTTTGCTTTATGTGTGCGTAACAATATTTTCATATATAAATCATTTAGTATGCCGACTAACACAAACAAAATGTGTATGTTTACTTGATTGAGCGACAGGCAGTAACACGGAGGGTTATTAAATATTCGAAAGCACTTTGCTTGGTTACGCTTAATATGCAATCTAGAATAAATAAGAAAATAAAATAAAAACACTTTGCATTTATTTATTTAATAATTGACTAGTTTCGGAGCTAGTCGGCCTTGTGGTGTAATATTTAGCGCATTTGCCTACCATGAAAGAGGTCTCGGGTTCGATTCTCGACATTCTCGATATGAAATATAAAAGGGTGTTTTTACACAAGAAAACTACATAGTCCCTGGTACCTGAAGTGTAAGACTTATCAACTAACTTTTATGTCACAAAAATGATCAGGAATCGCTGCAATTGGTGTAGCAATGCACTGCCTTATGAACCATTAGGCGCGGAAAGAAAGTAAATTTATCAACTTGATAAGCGAAATTGTACAGCTCCGAAACCCGTTAGTAATTAAGTCTATTATAAGTGGAGGAAAGGTGTTTTTATTTTAATGATATACTGATCGAACACAGAGTTGGTGCCCTTAATTCACATTTTTTCTTTATATATATATATATATATAATTCCTATGTTCGTGTGATGTCACCGAACTCCTCTTAAACGATTTAACCGATTTACGTGCGGTTTTCAGAGAAATATAGATCTTTGCGCTGTGCGTGTTCGTATAAAATCTAATCTTAAAATCTTCAATCTAATATGTAAAAAAAAAGTTAGTAGCATTAACGTTTTATTCATCGATCTACCAGGGTTGCATTCGAGAAGAATGCATTTACAAAAAAATTTAAATTTTTATTTTTTTGTGATTTAAAAATTATTTTTTTTATGTTTACAAACAGCATTTGGTTTTGTGGATCTTAATCAGATGCTTTCATAAAATTCCTCGTTATTTCTACTCATTTATTTCTTTTAACTGGATTTTTGTTAATACTAAAATATTATTAAATAAAAAATCGTCTTCCTACATAAGTACACCCTTCTGTTGGTGAGAAGACCGGAGTTTGATGTTTGCAAAAAGAATGCCATATTTGAAAAAAATATTCATTTTATGTTTTGGAATTCAACCATAAAAAAGTACCTAGGTACCTACTTACCAATGAAAAGTCTTATTCCAAGCTAATAGCAGGCAAGCTAACGTTCGGGTAGGATAACGTCTGTTGGGTCCGCTAGTTGTAAAATATAAACTTGATGGATGAAAACTTTTTTTTTTTTAAATATGATTTACTTAACACCTTTAACGCAGAGTCGGCCTCGTGGTGTAATGGTCAGTGGTGCGTTTTCTTACCATGCAAGAGGTCTCGGGCTCGATTCCCGACATGGTTGATTTGAAATATTTATTAAAAAGGGTGTTTTCACACTTACACAAATATTTCATGGACTGGTACCTGAAGCGTAAGACTGATCACATTACCTTCATGTAACAAAATTAATCGAGATATGCTGCAATTGGTGAAACAATACAGTGCCTTATGCACCATTTTGTGCGTAAAGGGAATGATAATGATAATGATTACCGCAGGGTTAACTAATTGAGATATTGAAATAAAAGCTTCAAATGATTTCTTATTTGTAATGACAAGAAAGTAAAAAAATTCACGTTATTTATTTATATATTTATTTATGGGAAAGCCATCGCCAAAAACAAAATACCACTGAAAAGCAAAATATAATCGATCTAGCTGAGCGTTTATATTCTGAATTAATAAATACAGATAACAGTACGTCAAGACGATCAAATTCAATTATTATTGTGATTTTTGGCTCGTCGAGTCGTGATACGGGATTAATGATGATCATTAGCTGTCGGCGAGTATTCCCAGGGCCGTCGGAGAGAGGGAAGAAGAAGACCACTTGCGTAACGTCACTTCCCCCGAACTCACTTTTGGATAAAGTGCGTTTATCGATGCCTTAGCTACATCTGTGTGCGTAGAGGTCGGGCGGCGTAGTGGTGTGCGTGGGGAGTAACCTTTAGGTTCTGACACGGAGACGTACCAGTATGCGGTACGCGGTATGTGGCGGGACCGATGGAGCCTGAGGACTGTATAAATAGCGAGGATGACACCGGACGGTATCACAAGTTCAGTAGTTCTCCCAGTGTTAACGTCCTGAGTAACGAGTAACAAGTAACCAGTGATTACGACCTAAAATACAAAATGAAATTCATCGTAAGTTCCCCTGTTTCTTCAAACCGACGTCGACGCCTCATTTCAACTTTTAAGGGCTGTTTTGAGAAACCAGAAATTAGTTTGTGTTATTTTACCGAAAATAAAGTGCGTCATTATCAATCATTCGTTAAACTCATTTCGTTTTCAATTCCTGAAAAACTGAAAGTGATAGTGTATCCTGAAAAAGAGTCAAATGATGTGTTGTAAAAGTTGACTGTGGATCTTACATATTTTTAGCGGAAATTAAATTATATCTTTCATTACCAAAAAAACACATTTTTTGGTTACTCCTTTATCTCATATAAAACATTTTTAGAATTATAGTATATGTTCGTTAATACAATTTGTTCTTAAAAATAAATATAAAACAATGGTTTGTGCAAACGGGTTCACATGGGTAAGACGACCGTTTCAAAAAATCACACACATTTTGGTACCCATTTTTTTTATAGGTACTATGTTTTGCCGTGGTAGCTGTGACTTGCGCTGCTCCCCAAGGATCTTCGACAGAACCTATCCCCATCCTTAAACAGGAACAAGAAATCAACCCTGATGGATCTTACAAGTGGAGGTAAGAAGCACTCAATGCCAAAAATAATGTAAAGTGTTATTTAAAATTAATTTATGGGTCATTATTGTTTATTTTACTCGTACATTAGATTTTATATCAACAGAAGTGGATTTCATATATCGTGTTTTAATAATATTATGACGATTTTTAATTTAATTTTTTTATTTATTTAGAAAATCAACAGCAATACAAAAAAATAAATACAACATTAAAAAAAAAGATGAAATAAATCCAAATCAGTTTTCCACATACATACAATTATAAAAATCCAGTTCGGTTAATTTTTGTGTGTGAGGATGCGGGGGTAAGTGAGTGGAGTGTGGTTTTGGTAGGTATGTGAATATGTGTGTGAGTGTATATGGGTGTGAGGAA